>NW_025335505.1:967698-975943 GCF_004798865.1 Varanus komodoensis | reverse complement strand
GTAGGGGCGCAGCTGATTAATCAGCCGAAGCTGAAGGAAGGTGCTCCTCGCCACCGCTGTCACCTGAGCTTCCAAAGAAAGCTCCGGGTCAAGGAGTACTCCTAAGCTGCGGACCTTGTCCCTAAGAGGGAGTGTTGCAAATGTGCATTCACATTCAAGTTTGCATTCACATTTGTCCAGCACACTGACAATATATTAAATACAATGATAACTGGAACCTATTTCATCAGGAAAAAATAAAGTATATTCCCTGTACAATTAACCGTACATGCAAAGTACAGTGTGTGGGTGTGTAAGAGAAGGGGGTTAGATCTGCATACTGTAACAACTGCTTTTGTAAACTAAAAGTTAAGTATTTAGGTTTTATTGCAGTGTTGGCACTTTGTGATAAATAAGTGTGTTTTGGGTTGCAGGTTGGGCACTCGGTCTCTAAAAGGTTCGCCATCGAACCATGATACTGGAACAGTGATTTGCTGTGTGTGCCTAGCATCAGGCAGGATAGCCAGCACTGTGCTCCAAGCTCCTGATTCAGTAAAGGGAAGTGGATATGGAGACCTGCATGCAAGTTATAGCCCTGAACACTACCCAATTTACTTTTGCAGTTCCTAATTTAGCTGATGTTGGTTGCTGCAGATCTGCTTCCTTAGCTGGATCTGAGTCTTCAGGCAAAACTTGTTATGAGCTTAATGGAGGGAAGGCAATTCATGTACATGATTTTGTTACAGAAATTGCAGAATCTGAAGAAATGTAAGACTTTTGCTCACTGCTACTGTTCTGAATAAAATAGACTCCAAAGCTGCATTTCAAGGGACCTTTCTGTCAGTAGTATTAACCCTACTTCCAAATTCAGATTTCCCCATAGCTCTTTACAGAATAAAATGTGCATAATTGCATTCACACAATTAACATCAAATCATCATAAAGCTCCTTTTTTATTTTGACTTCGGATGACTCAGTTTTTTCTTCATTAGCTAAATTTCTAGCATAAAGAATCCTAGTAAATTAAATTGATTACTTCATGTACCTGTTAGAAACAATAAAATATTAATTTAATTGTTTCCCTGTTGCTATTGTTAAGAATCAGAGCAAATCAGTGCTTTGCTTCTTGTTTTTTAGCAATATTTTATTTGTGGGTGTCCCTTCTGGCCCATAGATCTTTTCCCCCTCAAAGCTGATTTGATCTTTCACATGTTTACATGAGACTAGCTGCTGTCTGACATCTCCAAAGGCAGCAACCAATAAGAATATGAAGGGGAACCACATAGATCCAATGGAAGTACCTTTAAGGCTGCAATCCTATGCACTTACCTGAAAGTAAGCTTTCTTGAAAGCCAGTGAGACTTGTAAGACTATGCTGTAAGTCTTTCTACTAGTAAGCTGATAAATGAAAACAGATGTACAATTATGCACATGAATCCTGTCCAGTACTTTGAAGATTACAGTGGTATCTTGGCTCACGAACTTAATCCGTTCCAGGACTCTGATAATGACCCAAACTGATTGTGAGCCAAGTCAAATTTCCCCATAAGGTTCAATGTAAATAAGGTTAATCCATTCTGTAACCATTTTTTAAATCAGAAAAATGTGAAGCAAAGTGACAACAACAAAGATCACAGCCATCCCCCCCCCCCCCCCCCCAACACAAACATGGCCAACCCCCCCCCCCCCCAGCACGACCGAGATCGCGCCTGTCATCCCTGCAGGTGCCTGTCATTCTGGCACTCTGGGGGGGTGGAGGGGGGAGAGATGGGCATGATCACGGGCGCACTGGGGGAGGGAGAGATGGGCGCAAATGGTGTGCTGGGGGTGGGGAGATGGCCTCGATCGCAGTTCCGCTCATGCAGGGAAGGTGTGCCTGATCAAAGACAGGTGGAATCTCAGCCACCTCCCCGCGGCTCTGCTTTGCTGCTCCCGTCTTTCCTGCAGCAGCGCCTCTGGTCATGGATGCCTTTAGTGCACAAATGGAACTGTGATCGTGACCATCTCCCCATGGGTGCGGGGCAGTGGGCGGGGAGATGGCTGCGATCTTGGTTGCCACCCAAAGCGGTGTTCACAACCCAAGTAATTTTTTTTCAGTAATTTTTGTTTGCGACCTGATTTGTTCGTGAGCCAAGGCGTTCGTGAGCTGAGGTACCACTGTATATTGTTTTATAGGATGAGAATATGTTAGCAATTTCTTTAGTTTTCTCTTTCTCAGAAAAAGACTATTTAGAATATTCAAACAGAAAGTCAATTCCTTCCTTTCCTTCCTTTTTTCACTTATCTTTGGAAAGAAACCAATACAACTATATCTAATTTAAAAGAACAGATTACTTATTTTGCTTCATTTTTGTCCATTCCCTTTCCAAAACATTTGGAGAGATAACAAAATAAAAAATAGAGCCACTGCTTAAATGGGATTTGCCATAAACCTGTTTAATCCTGACCAATGAATAACACTGACCAGTGATTGAGGCGTGTTTTAGTCCTTCCAGGATGTACCAGTTAGACCCTTGTAGACTTGTAAGGAGAAAGAGCTCTATTCTTGCTATCTGCATTTGCTGCATGGGCAGTAGAGAAAAGAAGGAGTTTTCAGTCAATCTTAATGCATGGGTTGTTACACAGGAGAGAGAACAGACACTGAAATATATTGGGCACAGACTGAGAAGGGTTTTATGGTTCAAAACAGCTGCTTGAATTATGACTAGGAAGCAACTACGAGCATGGATGCAGTGTGCACTCTTGGGCCCACCTGAGTGAGCAGGTTGCAGAAGAGCTGTGGTAGAATGCACAGTATTTTCAAAGAACAGTTAATCCCATTGATGAGGAAAGATGCATTCAGATTTAGCACACAGATCAAACAGAGCTGACATTCACAATGTACACATATTTAGCACTGCCCTATCTATTACGTACTTTCAATATTAAAATACTTTTTTGTTCCTATCTTGATTTAGGAATGCAAGAGTATAAAACCATAGAAGAAATAGTTTTAAATAACAAAATAGGTCAACTGTGCCTTTAATTGTGCTCTCCACCCTTCTAGACTAGGGCAACTGGAATATTATGCGGAAGAACAGGCAAGGGTTAAGGGGATAGCTAAGGTGAAAACTCATGCAGGGCCTGCTGGTTACAGGAAGAGCCACTTGCTGTCATCAGAGATGTGCTCGGAAAGCTGGTTCAGTGCTGACCATGCACAGGCAAACTTGCTGTGTCCTCTTCTCGCTCCTTGATTTCCCCTCCAAGTACTGAGTCACATTCTCCCATTCTTCCTAAATGGAAGCCTCCAGGAAGTAGCTTGTTTGACTTGGAATTAGTCAGAAACAGGTGGTTCCACCTATTGCAAGTTAGCCTACAGCCTGCAACAAACAGCACTTTGTTTTGAATAGCTCTGCTGGTCACAGAGGAAGAAGCAATGGCAGGGTCATTGCTGGGTTTCTGTGATCTCCAAGCTGTTTTCACTCATTGAAACAAATGGAGTTTTTCTGACTATCAACCTGACACCTCGATGAAACATCATTATCCATGTTTGTTTGTTTTTTCTGAAATAGATAACCTAATTTGCATTCTAAAATAATGCCAAGCAGGGTACAACCAACAGAACACAATAAAATCATGCACCAACAATTCATCCAAAATGCAAGCAAATGAGAGAACAGCAATGGAGATAAATAGCAGTCCAATTGGATGTTGCAAAAGTACAAACAATGATTCAGGTGTTGGGTGAACAGAGAAGTCCTGAGTGGGTGCCAAAAGCTTGTGAGACTTGACACAGATTCACATGTTAAGACAAGCAATGGTGGAAATGGCCCAAACATGGTTACATATGAAACCAACATCCATGGTAAACCATGGAATGTTTAGTTTTTGGGAAAACATGTTTAGAAACAATAGGAGAAACCTTGGAAATCGGAAAACACAGGGAGAAACCTTGTAAGGTTTCCGTAGTTCACCATGGGTTGTTTTGCAATCTGAACCCAGTTACAATGTTTTTGTGCAGTTTCGATGTTCCTACAATGGAGTTCAGCAGCAATCAACCCTAACCCTAACCCCTGCTCCCAGTCTTTGGGAGTCTCATCAAACCCTGCTATCCCCTAGCCCCCCCCATCCCCCTCCCAGTGCAGAACAACACTGTCCTGGCAACCTGCCAGAAAACATTCACAGGCAGGTGCCTGCACAGGCACCATGGGTTAGTCTGCCCAGCAGGATGCTCAGTCTCCATCACTGGCACAGATGCCCAAACTGATGCCCTCCATAAGCCTGGCTGCAGGGGAAAGGTGGCCGCACAGCAGTATTTGCAAGTCTTGCACAGGGGGGACAGTGAAACATGTGCAGGGAGGGAGAGTAGAGGTGGGTTCATGGGTACATAAGCTTGCACCTAAGTTTATTAATTAATTAATTAAACTTATATTCCACTATATTGACCCCAGGGTCCTCTGCATGTGGCAGCATAGGGAAGTGCTCCCTATCTTTAGATAACTTGGAATACATACAAACAAAAACATGCATGTAGGAGTATATAATACTTAAATTCTCATTACAGTGAAATAAAAGTGTTGGGAAGTGTATACATTCAAGTTATAAGGCAACGTAACATGCAACAATACTTTAAAAACTTCTATCTGAAGATAAGAAGATAAAAAACATGCAGTTTTTGTTTAACAGATCAGAGTGTCATAAACTGGCAAATGCATCAAGGTATTTGTAAAATAAATCTACAAGGTACCAAACCAGAAAATGTCATCATTTCCTTCAACTGTTTTAAATAAATACCCATGAAAGAATAAAATCCTTCCTATGGCCATTTCCCCTTCTTCTGGTATTTGAAGTGGGTCATGTATCTGCCTGTAAAAATGACATTTCATCAACTATTACTAAACTGGCTTAATGACAGCTGCGTCTTGTTTCAATTAAATTTTGACTTTGAAATGAGACACAAGGGTAGAAGTCAAACATGTTCTTAATGGACTAGTAGCAAATTATATTGCACTGGGAATGAAAGGTAAATTGGGCTACAGACAGAGTGCTTAGCAAAACTGGCCATGACCCCTGTGCAAAATGAGTGAAGCACACATGGATAAGCAAAGTGGACAGAGTCCATATTTAGCTGTGATGACTGAGGCTGCTGGCCTAGGTGCACTTGCCTGGGAAGAAGGTCCAGGAACTGACTTCTCAGTTGATCAGAGTAGGATTGCACTCTAAATCCATTACAGATTTGTTAGCCTCCCCTGGCTCTCAAATGCTTGTGCAGAGTGCAGGGTAGCTCTTATTAATAATAATGATTATCAACAATAGACAAATATAAAAGTTTAAGGCAGCAGAAGAGAGAAATTAATTATCAAAGCCTCTACAAAGCACAACCCAAGTCCTGGGCTTGTAAGCATGTGTAAGATTGCACCTTGAATAAGGTTGGATTTCCTTCCCAGGTACAGTAGGTTTGGCATAACCCATTTTATTTATATATCATTCATATAGATTTTGTCAAGAGAATACGATGGTCATAGCAAACACTCTTTTCCAACAACCCAAAAGATGACTCTACACATGGACATCACCAGACAGTCAACACAGAAATCAGATTGACTATGTGCTCTGCAGCCAAAGATGGAGAACCTCTATACAGTCAGTAAAAACAAGACTAGGAGCTGACTGTGGCTGAGATCATGGGCTTTTTGTTGCAAAATTTAGGCTTAAATTGAAGAAAGTAGGGAAGAGCACTAGGCCACTCAGGTATGACCTAAATCATATCCCTGATGAATATACAGTAGAGGTGACAAATAGATTTAAGGAATTAGATCTGATAGACAGGGTGCCTGAAGAACTATGGACAGAGGTTCGCAACATTGTACAAGAGGTAGCAACTAAAACCATCCCAAAGAAAAAGACATGCAAGAAAGCAAAATGGCTGTCTGAGGAAGCTTTACAAATAGCTGAGGAAAGAAGGGAAGTGAAAGGCAAGGGAGAAAGAGGAAGATACACCCAATTGAATGCAGAATTCCAGAGAATAGCTAGAAAAGATAAGAATGCCTTCTTAAATGAACCGTGCAAAGAAACAGAAGAGAACAATAGAATAGGGAGGACCAGAGACCTCTTCAAGGAAATTTGAGATATGAAGGGAACATTTCATTCAATGATGGGCATGATAAAGAACCAAAATGGCTGGGGCCTAACAGAGGCAGAAGAGATTAAGAAGAGGTGGCAAGAGTACACAGAAGAGCTTAACATCCCTGATAACCACGACGGGGTGGTTGCTGACCTGGAGCCAGACATCCTGGAATGTGAAGTCAAATAGGCCTTAGGAAGTCTGAGCAACAACAAAGCTGGCAGAGGCGACAGTATTCCAGCTGAGCTATTCAAAACCCTAAAAGACGATGCAGTAAAAGTGCTACACTCAATGTGCCAGCAAATTTGGAAAACTCAATAGTGGCCACAGGATTGGAAAAGGTCAGTTTACATCCCCATCCCAAAGAAGAGCAATACCAAAGAATGTTCAAACTATTACACCATTGCACTCATTTCACATGCTAGCAAAGTTATGTTCAAAATCCTGCAAGCTAGGCTCCAGCACTACGTGGACCGAGCACTGCCAGAAGTACAGGTAGGATTTTGAAGAGGGAGAGGAACTAGAGATCACATTGCCAACATACACTGGATCATGGAGAAAGCTAGGGAATTCCAGAAAAACCTCTACTTCTGCTTCATTGATTATGCTAAAGCCTTTGATTGTGTGGATCACAACAAATTGTGGTAAGTTCTTAAAGAAATGGGAGTCCCAGACCATCTTATTTGTCTCTTGAGAAACCTATATGCGGGTCAAGAAGCAACAGTGAGAATTGGATACGGAACCACTGATTGGTTCAAAAATGAGAAGGAGTTCGGCAAGGCTGTATACTGTTGCCCTGCCTATTTAACTTATATGCAGAGCACATCATGAGAAAGGCGGAACTAGATGAATCACCAGTTGGAATTAAGATTGCTGGGAGAAATATCAACAACTTCAGATATGCAGATGATACCACTCTAATGGCAGAAAGTGAAGAGGAACTGAAGAGTCTCTTGATGCAGGTGAAGTAGGAGAGTGTAAAAGTTGGTTTGAAACTCAACATTAAGAAAACTAAGATCATGGCATCTGGTCCTATTACTTCCTGCCAAATAGATGAGGAAGGAATAGACAGTGACAGATTTTATTTTCCTGGGCTCTAAGATCACTGCAGTTGGGGACTGCAGCCAAGAAATTAAAAGACTCTTGTTCCTTGGGAGGAGAGGTTTGGCAAATCTAGACAGCATACTAAAAAGCAGAGACATCACCCTGCCAACAAAAGTGCGTATAGTCAAGGCTATGGTTTTCCCAGTTGCAATGTATGGTTGTGAAAGTTGGACCATAAGGAAGGCTGAGTGCCGAAGAATTGAGGCCTTTAATTGTGGTGCTGGAGAAGACTCCTGCAAGACCATTGGACCGCAAGGCGATCAAACCGGTCAGTCCTAGACGAGATCAACCCTGACTGCTCTTTAGAAGGCCAGATGAAACTCAAATACTCTGGCCATCTAATGAGAAGGAAGGACTCCCTGGAGAAGAGCATAATGCTAGGAACAATAGATGGCAAAACAAGAAGGGGACAGCAGAGAATGAGGTGGCTAGATGGAGTCACTGAAGCAGTCGGCGTGAGCTTAAGTGGACTCTGGGGGATGGTGGAGGACAGGAAGGCCTGGAGGAATGTTGTCCATGGGGTCATGATGGGTTGGACATGACTTCGCGACTAACAACAACAACATATAGATTTTTGTACATAATTTGGCAATGTGTTGAGAAACTATTGTGTGGTATTTCAGGTGGGATCCAAAATGAGAGGCTGAAATAGAAAGAAATTACCAAGCCTACAGGAGCATGCTCCATTCACCAGAAAGAAAAAAGTGATTCTTTATCTTCACTGCAACCTTACTGGGAAAAGTAAGGCAGGAATAGTTACTAGCCCAGAGTAAGCCAGCAGACCTCAGACCTCTCCCCAATATTTCTACTATTGCAGACATTGCACCATGTGTTTTAAATGTGCCATACTGCAGGAGGGGAAATTGGGAGACCATAGCAGAGGAGAGGTAAACTGATGCACCTGCTGAAGAAAGACTGCCTGTCCTGCCATTAAAACTGCCATTCTTGCAATGGTGGTGCTGGGTGCTATTGCTGTAGTTTTAACCATTAGAAAACTACATTGGGGATCATGGAAACTTGGTGGGATGAAAGGCAAGACTGGAATGTAAACATAGAGGG
>NW_025335505.1:928886-967598 GCF_004798865.1 Varanus komodoensis | reverse complement strand
TACTCCATGGCATAGCTGCCATGACGTAGAGACATGGTCCCCCAGCACTACCTTCTGGAATCGACCGTTGAGATAGGAGCGGAACCACTGCAGAGCAGTGCCTCCAACCCCCAATCCCGCAAGTCTATCCAGAAGGATACCATGGTCGATGGTATCGAAAGCCGCTGAGAGGTCCAGAAGAACCAACAGGATATGCACTGCAAGTCCTGTTACTTACTTCTAGATAACTGCATATATGTTTGCTTGGGCCATATAAACTCACAGAAATGCAAAGGACTGTTATAATTCCCCTTTCCCCCAGTGCTGTAAATAAAAGTATTGTGTTGTATGGAACAGTATTCTGAGGGTTTTTTGGTTTATTTTTCTAAACCACTTCCCCCCCTTTCCTCTTCAAAAAATTGAGATATCAGGAAATTAAGAGACCCTTTCCTGAAAGATACTTTCTCAATTTTCTAGAGAGCGAAAAGGGTGTGGGTCAATACTGCCAAACTTTAGAGAAATGAGGAAAAGCTGCAGGGAGTAATTAAACATAGAAGTCTGGCACAATTAAATCATGTCCCCTAACAGTTAGCTTTACATGCCATGGCTTCTCTCCAGAGGATTCCAGATCCACTTAGCCGGGTTTAAGCCCTGGGCAGAAAGCAGAAGAGGCGACATTTTCCAGTATGCATGTAATTTGAAGGAATATATACACCTGAAGATCAGTGGGCAGGAAGAGAGAAAGTTTGGAAGATCTATCTGCCAGTATAAATCTCATAAATTAAAAATATGTGCCTTGGGCTTTTCTCTGCAAGACTTCAGAAAAGATTTTTTTAAACAATAAATAAAGGATATTTCAGGATGGGATGGGGGAAACTGATTTGAAAATACATCACTTTGTATTTCTTTAGACATTAAATCCTTCAACAGCCTTTCACCCAGAGTGCCTTACAGATTTACATTTCAGCAGTTAGTGCAAACCATGGCAGACCATTGTGCATTCAGATATTGAAATCAAAGCTTGAAAAATCGGCACGGGGTGAGGGAAGCATCTGGAGTTCCATTTGGAAACACAATAGCTTTAAGAAAAACCCAAGCCTTTCTCACATGCAAACAAAAGTTCTCAAACAATTGCCTGTTGTAAAATGTATGAACAATGGAAGGAAAAGCACAGCTGCAATGATCCCTAGAGGTAATTCTTTTCTTTCCCTTAAAATAAATTTGACTCTTTTCCCCCCTTGCTGTTCAGCTATGTATTTTAAATTAACATGAATCAATGAGTGCGGCAGTTTAGAACCATCTTGTGAATAGGAAAAAGAGGGAAAATCGTTTGCCACTGGGACTTTAGCTGCTCAGATGAATATCAAACATGGCAAAGTAACAGCGTGGAGCAAAGGAAGTGGCAGCAGCCATGGAATTCCCAGTATGAAAAACTCGCCAAAGTTAATGATTGAGCACATGATCCATTGCGATTTTGGCCAAAGTAGAGAAAAGAACAGAGGAAAAGAAAAGAAGAAAATAAGGAATCAATGTTAGATTTACTACTGAATTTCCTCTACAGTGATACATCAAGGTGAAAATGAAAATTCCTGCTTGGGTGTTCTTGAACAAAAAGAAGTAAATATTGCAGACTGAGCAGCATAACTAGGTATTACTTGTTAAAAGAGGAAGAGTTAAAGTCAGGCATAGCCAAACTTCTCTCCACCCCATGTATAAACAACACAGTTAAAGGTGTAATTTGCTAGACTGGCGTGTAAGCCCCTGTTATTGCAGCACAGTGATCAAACTGCAGCTTGGTTCTCAGATTTTCCATTCTGCTGCCCTACACCCTATTAAAACTGTACAAACAGAAATATTTTCCTTCTCTTTTCTCCCCCACTCCCCACCCCATAGCAATAAAGAGTAAGACAGTGGAAATTTTCTGAGGTACCATCCTATTTCGGGCTGATCAGAAATCAGTGCCACAGAGGTCAGCAACAAGTATCCGTTGGATTGAGATCTAAATAATCTTGACGCAAAAACATGGCACTGGTATGCATTACAGAGACCTGGGCGGGAGAGGGGGGATGTCTCCCTTTCTCAGCTATGCCCACTGGGTACCTGATCCAGCACCAGCCACACTCTGAGGGGAGGGGAGGGAGGTCTCCCTAGTTTATCAGGCTTCAATTTCCCTCACATGGCTTCCTGTCCCCTCAAAACCAGGTCTAGAGTGTTTGTACCTGGCGCTGGGCGATTGAGACAGATTAGGGGTTCCGCTGGTGTATTGTGCACTCCTCTGTCCATCAGACTCCCTACCTGAGCTAACAGGGATCATGTCGGACCTGGTGTTGAGGTCCCCCAGGATATTGGTTCTGGGGGACTCCAATCTCCACGGTGGTATCCTTCTGGATAGGCTGGCCACATTTTATTGATTTGTTTGTTTGTTTATTTATTTAGAGAACTTCTATGCCGCCCCATTCGCCGAAGCCTCGGGGTGGCTCACAATCATAAATAAATAACATAATACAAAACAATATAATTTAACAGTATAATTTAAGTCGCCCTGGCCAAAGAATAAAATAAATAAATAATATTAACAATTAAAATAACGTTTGAACAAAAAGGTCAGCGTTGGGAGTAAGAGACTCTGCATGGCAGTGGTTCCACTCCTATTTGGCTGGCTGATTCCAGAAGGTGATGCTGGGGGACTATGGCTCTGTGCCATGGCAGCTTTGCCATGGAGTACCACAGGGTTCCATTTGCTATTTAACAGCTACGTGAAACTGCTGGGAGAGGTCATCAGGAGGTTTGGGCTGAGGAGTCACCAGTACGCTGACCACACCCAGCTCTACCTCTCTTTTACAACTAATCCAGGTTAGGCAGTGGCTGTCTTGAACTCGTGCCTGGCTGAGGTAATGGGCTGGATGAGGGACAATAAAAGTCCTTGAAGAAAATACATAAGTGAATATTTATGTAATATTTGAAACAAAAGAATTAGGACTTTCCATAGTACACCACTATATTCAGTGAAGCCATACAATGTTCAGAATGATCCTTTTGGGTAGTATTTCAAAAGGGAGACATAAATCACCCATCTGCAATCCCTCAGACTCCATCATACAGAGTCAAAACTTAATTTTACCAGTACTGCAATGTTACCGGAAAAATGAGTACTATAGAAACAGGAGTTTCTTTTGTATATTTTCACCTATGTATTGATGCATCTTGATAGTATTTGTAATGTGCATTTTCCCATCATATTAACATATTTTTTTTTCTAGATATTGAGTAGAGAAAGATATGGCATATGTTGATTGGATCTTTGCTTTAGCTGGATTAAATTTCTATCAAAGCCAAACTGAAATGGAACATTTACCCTTGATCTTCAAAATATCTGTAGCTGAGTGCCCCTCCTCTAGCCACTTCATCACTCTCCACCTTCACATCAACTCCTAACAGTCTTCATCATCATCATCATCATCAGAAAGCAACTTAGGGCTGTAATGCTTACATTAGTCATGCAATGCCTACCTTAGACCGTAACATTATACAGATTTGAGAGAAGAAACACTGATGATGTATGGTCTTTTTAAAAACACGTTAATGAATGTGGGGATTTGAAATGGCACTTGGTTTTGTTGACTCTGACAGACTGGTTGACTTCATTACCAGGGAGAACTTGTCATTGTTTTGAAGAGGATTAATTTAAATTGAAGGTTTGGTGGAAAGCCTCAGGATAATGGGAGATGGAGATGTGGGGAGTGTTCTCTTCAGAATTTAGCATTGCCACAGAAAATGAGAAATATAGGTGTAATTCAACGGAAAGGTGCTGAGAACCTTAAGGGGATACTTTGAAAGAAATACAGGGATTGAGGGAGAGAAGGCATGTTAATAACATTCATAAGTAATGTTTTCCACAGAAAGTCTAAGCGCCACAGTCTGTCACATGCCCTGCTAATGGATAGCCTCACAAACTCAATTTACAGTACTGAGAGGAAGTCATTATGGAGAAAGATTGCAACCACGGGATTGAACAACCAAGGTAATGCCCTTCTGCTGGGTTGCAGGAGAAACTCCACTAGTGAAGAATTTGCTGTGAAATGCTGCTAACAAACATCTATTCAATATAATCTAGCTAAGGAAGAAAGAATCATTTATGTGTTGCTTCATTGAGAAACCCAGCATACACCTACACTGAAACGATAGAACAAGGTGGCCCAAGTAAAAATGAGCTAGCCACCAGTCTGGAATCCTCATGCTTATTGTAAAGTCTCCTGAAATGACTTCAGTCAGGGTTAGTGTATGTAACTGGCAGAATTAACTGGATCTTCCTTTTTCTGGATTGAACCAATTCACATTGGATGGTACAACTCTTCCCTGAATTTCCCTCCATTATGGGGTAGAGGTCCTCTCCACATCAATTTCTCCCTGATATGCTAGCTGACACCCCGAGAAGTTTTCTCACTAGTTTTCCCTAATAGTATATACTATAGATGTATTTATTTACCTTTTAAATGTGTGTGTACATGCACGCACACTCACAATACATTTATTTTCTACTTTCTGGAAAGATAGCCTTGAAAAACAATCTGGCAATAATGAATAGGTTAGAACTAAGAACATATAAACATATTTTAAAAATTATCAAAAAGGAAGAAATTAAGCCATGTTTGAGGCTATTGAGAGTGGAAGGAAAAAGACTGATTTAAACAAATCTATTTTTAAAGCTTTCTTAAAGGTTTGTGTTGAAGGTGCACAAAGAAGCACAAAAAACTCACACACTGTCTCCTGTGTTATTAGTAGATCTCACTAGGAATCTCTTAACTCACCACTTTTGATCAGTCAACTCTGCATCCTTCATACTTCTCATCCACGTGTTGAAAACTAAATGCTGCCATTAGACTTATGTTCCATAAATAATAATATCAACATGGCTTTAGAGTTGCCACCAAAATCTCTTTTTAGCAACGTATTAGGGGACCTTCCTCAGATGAAACATCTGCTGAGACTTGAGGAAATCTAGATAAAAGAAAGGTAATGTTTCTTGAGTGATTCACACTTCCCTTGGTTTACAGAGATTTTATCAACAAGTTCCTCCATAAGCCAAATTCTTTCTAGGGAAGCATTTTGAGAAGGCTATACAAATTTCCCAGGATGTATGTTAATTAAAACTACAAGGAGAAGGGAAATTGCTTGAAGAAAATGTAATTGTAAAGTTAATACTTATTAAGAATTGTAGATTTTTAAAGACATTTGAAGCCTCATATAAAAGTATCAATATAAGCAATGAAAGAAGCAGAATTTATTCATTTCCCCTATTATACTTATTGAGCTTCCCCTGCCCCATCTCTTTTGCTACATAGGTCAATTTCCTCATTTTTATTATCCCAACTTGTGGAATGGGGAGGAGAAATCTATGCTCTTTGAATAATGCAACTTGCAAGTGCTCACTGAATTAAAAAACCTACAAGTCCTGTGTAATGAGGAGTGGCTGATGTATTGTCCTTCTTGCCTTGTATATCATTATGCAGTGAATTCAAGCAGTCCAAAATTGTAGGACCCTAATGCAGTTCCTAATGCAAGGTCACCAACAGCATCTAGAGGAAAGAAAGACGCAGTTGCTTTTGCTCCATCTGCAACTTCTGGCAACCCAGGTTAAGAGAGACCCTTACAGCTATTGATGGTCTTATCCACTACACATTTGTTCCATTCTTCTGACCCTTATAAACTGGTCACAAGAGTCCATCTGTAAGATGATATTGCAATACTCCAAATACTTCCAGCTGCAGATACTCCCAGAACCTTCTATATTTCATCATCAAGGGCTATGTACTGATGGCCCATAATAAGGAAAGGATAAAAAGAATTTGATGAAAGCATAAAAACGAGATTGTTTGTTTGTTTAATGCATATGGGAGAAATTCCAACTAGCAGATCTATCCATTCAGGCTCAATTCAATGGCCCTGCATAGATGCAACAATTTATACTTAAGCTGCATACAAGTCACTTTCAATTTCCTGGAACGACCTATGACTACAACATGTTTAAGTTGTTTCCATGATACCTGACCAAGGACATTAGCGTTGCTTATGGGTTTAACAACCCTAGTTAACTCAGAAATAAGCCATGGGTTAACTGTGGGTTGTTATTATAAGAACATTTGATTTGGCTCCTGAGCAGAAAGCTCTGCATCATCAGTAAGCATTCCCATTCACTTCTGCCTAAGGATAGCACTGAATACATATACAGTGTTTTGCATGCATTTCGAAGCCTCCCATTCATTGTATGCTTGTTGCAGTGCATGGGGAAGCCTTAGCAGACTGGGAAATATCATTTGTTTGTTGGAATCCCTCTGTCTACCAGGAATCATGTCCGTGGGCATTTGTTGCTCTGTCACAATTTTTCCTGTCTGGCTTGGGCAATAAAGTAGAATGACCAGCTCATTCATGTGGATTAGTGATATCTAAATAATTCATTTCAGTTTGCTTTTGAATAGGTCTTACCACTTCATGCCCTCTAGATTGAAAACAAAATGAGATATGTATGCAAGATTGCAGTATGATTAGTGGTCCAAAAAAGACTGTTTTAGAGCATGGGTGCATTAAAAAGTACTTTTAAATGCTTGCAAATACACTATTGAAAAGGAGAAGAATGCATAAAAGATGGGCACAATTAAAGTGCACATTTGGAAAAAAACATGCATGAAACACAGAGGATTTCATGCAAAAAGAAAAGCTTATAATCTGAAAGCTGATATGGGCTTGAGTTGGAATAAGCCTTTAGAAAGAATTTGGAGGGCTTTGACAAGCATAATTTTGGTGGATTTGTACATCCTTAGAATGGATTGTGCTCATCATGTGGATTATGTGCACAGACCAAGAGGAAGGAATGGAACAGGAATGGCTCCAAGAGAAGAAAAAACCAACATCTGACACAGCATCAAGGAAGCGCCTGTGGTTTTTGATTTTTTTCCTGCCAACCTGCCTAACATTGTGGTTGCTAACTTTCTTCAGGACTCCCTACATTAATTTTATTCCATTGCATCCAAAATACACAGCATGAAAAGACTGCAGACTAATGAGCTGCATCTACTCACAATTTCATTAAACACCTGCAACACCAAAACATTTCTACAAATGAAACTCAGAAATCAAACTTTTCAAGGAATCAAAATATAAGAACCACAACCACCCACTCAGATTAAGACTCTGCACCTACACAAAGTACCTTGTTACGGAGTATTCGCATTGTAGGCAAAGGTCCCAAGAGGATCACATTCTAAACATGTGAATAGCAGCTATCCACTCCCACATGTCTGTTTTAGTCTTGAGCATTGGTGATTTAAACTCAAACCTCTTTGATCAATATATAGCCTGAAACATTCTGAGCATCAGGAGAAAACCTCCTATTTACCCCAGAGACATTTGGACAAATGGGAGCATACCATCATCCATTTCATTCACGGGGTTCTGGTCAATTTCATTTGAATGAAGCTAATAACAAACATTATTCCACCCACAGCACGAGTTTAGTAAGAAGTGCAGAAGCAGCTTTCAGGACCACTTTTCTTGCCACTTTTCTGAGAAACAACCTGAAGTTAATAGAAAATCCAGAAAAGATGAAGCAGGAAAAATACCCTGACAGATGTCATCAGTGATAGTATTAACTGGGTGGACGGCATGGAAAATGGAGTCATTTTGCTGAAATATTGTATAATCTGTTGTAAAGTCCTGCACAGATCATTCTACTTTTCCTGAGAAGAACAGAATCATGTATTCAGAAATGGTATCACAAACCTCTGTGGGCAACTTAAATTGTTAACACTCATCAAATGGCAGGTGATAAGCATATGGTTGTCAGATAAATCTGCAACGGATTCAAATGAGTTTGCATTTCTATGACTCTGACATGTCGATTCCACTGCAGACCAGCTTTTTGGAAGTCATGTGGTTGCTGCATAGGGATGTACAACACTGGAAATGTGTTCTGTTGGCATTTGGCAGACATTTTGATATATTTCTGATCCAACAGCCAAAATTGGGCCAAGTTTGCTTTTACAGGGTAGAAGTGGCTTCTGCAAAAGTGTCCAAATTAATTGCATAATTCTGAAGCCAAGAAATGAATGCACTGGTGTAAATTTGGGACCTAATGTATCTCAAATGTAACACACCCCAGATTTGGAGAGATTTGGGTTGATTCATGAGATCTGAATTGTTCTTGTTGTAACGTTTAACATGGAAGCATTCTCTTTTCACTGCTTATAAACACCCCCTGTCTTGGGCATCTTGCATTTTCTGACAGTTAATTTCAGGATCCTGCAAAATGTGTGGGTCTCCATTGCACATTAGACCATACCTGTTAACATACTTCTTAAATATGAACCAATAGCCAGCCTCAGAACCAAGTAATTTCATATGAGGGAGAGCCAGAAAGACTAAATCTGTCTCCAGGATTATTCAATAGCACTGTCACCAATTTTCTGGCAGGGCTGTGCAGAATAAGCCATTGCATTTCGGAGAACCTCATGTGAAAAACGTATCTGCATATTCAGATTCTTCTACATTTAGAGCAGAAGTGCAGAACAATACACTCAGGGCCAAATTTAGGCCACCTGGAGTTCCATTCTGCATCTCTTTGTCCTTGCAGCAAAACCCGTCTGCAACCAGGGATCATTTAGCGGTTTCCTCGCTGTTGTACTGCTCCCACCATCTGAAAAGGTTGAAATGCCTCTCATAAGGTGTAGATACAGGCAGTAAAGGTGTTATGCTAAAATAAGCTGGCACGTTGGGTATTATGGCCCCCAACTTTTGGTTTTGGCCCACTAACCACTGATATGTGGATCCCAAGAGCTTCTCTGACATGGAATTCACCTTCAGGTGGGAGGATTCTGCACCCTTGAGTAATGGCATAATGGACAGTGAGGCTGAGAGGACAGAAACAATATTGCCACGTGAATGTCTGAATGGCCAGTTTGGAAAAAATCTACTTGCCATAAAAACATTGGCTTGATCAAACCCAGTGTTAGGCTCAGAGGATCCTACACAAATGGTTTAAAGAGGGAACGAACTGCATGGAAATGGAGGTGGTGGTGGTGGTGATGGTTACAAATGGAACCTGCAACTTGATTTTGCAGTTTCTGCCAACTTCCTAGGGTTGTTCTTTCTCAGGGCTCCAGTCACTCTGGGAAATAAGGTAGTTCTGGTCTTCGGGGTGGGGGCAGAGTGAACAAAAGGGTAGTTTTCAAGAGACATTCTAATGTTATGTTCATAAGTACTTTCAGCCCTTGGCTAAATTTATAGGCTCATCCAGTTTGGCTTGTTTCTGTTCCTTTAGCCAGCTCTCACCCCCATCATCATAAAAACATAGAAACAGAGTGAGTCAGAATGTGCCTCCCAGGCCATCTAGTCTGACCCCATGGGTCTAGGCGGCCCCACTCATGACATGTCCACTATGTGCATGTCTAGCCTATCCTTGAACACCCTCACCAGCAGGGTACAAATATTGTTAATAATAAATAAATAAGTACTTCCTGACAGGGTCCTAACTGCCAGGAAGTACTTATTTATTTATTATTAACAATATTTGTACCCTGTCCTTTACAAGACATCCCAGGATGGTTTACAACAATAAATAAATCACAACAAAGTACAATACTGAGCATGCAATGTTAAAACCTAATTGAAATAATGGGCAAATAAAAAGGTTTTTGCCCGACACTGAAAATAATATAACTTCCTGGCATCCAAATTGAACCTTGGTTCCTTGAGCTTGGATCCGTTGGCCCATGGCTCCAAACACCCTTTCTTTTCTTTTAAGCAAGTGTCTTTGATGTCCTTTTCCTGAGCCATTTTGTGGTTGCAAAATGTTTCTTTAAAATGTTCCATATAAAGGCACTATTGAAAATCCTTATTTGGGGGTGGCTCTGTTTCCTTTCAGCACTGAAAGACCCTCAGCCTCTGTTGTTTGCTCCTGGGGAAATTCATTAGTAAGCAGAATTGCCCTAATCACGTCACCTCTCTTACCCATCAGTAAAGGGATGTAACGTGAAGGTAACCCAGGAAGAATAACTGAAAACGTGACCTTGAGGCCACGCAGTGTGTGAAAGTACCACCCTGTGCTATGTTTCTTTCCTCTGTATTTCTGTGGTTATGAGTCTTCTTCTAGCCACATGTTCTTCATTGCTCTGATATGCATGTTAGTTCTCAGCATGGCATGCAAAACGTTAACTCTGACCCACAAATTGCAAAATTCAAAATAGAGGGCAGGCTTATATCGCTTCTGCGTTTCCTGAAATGACGCGTATTTCATCTTCACCACTGCACTCTGAAAAGGTGGAGAATCTGATTTCTTGTTTGTATCTTCTTAAAGGTTCAGTGAGCTTGAAATCATTCTTCTTTCAGATGACTAATAGGCTATGTTTGCACCTGATAAAAAATGGATATTCGGCTGTCTCGTTAAATATGGATGAGAAAATGTGTCTGTTTTAAATGAGGAAAATGCGACAAGAATTGCTTTCACTTTGGATTAAGGGGTGCTTACCCGCTTTGAGCTTTGTAGGACTCATCTCCTTGCCACTCCAGCACATTGGAAACTGGATATCTGGTGTCCGAATTTTGTTCTGGCCAATTGTGCTTTGAAGGTTTTGTCATACAACGTGGAGCAGGGAGTAATAATGCAGTGGTCTCCATCTCTTAGTCAGAGTTTTATTTCCAAGGAGGGATTGGTTCGAATGCAGACTGGCAATGACATGAGGAAAATGTCTCCTTCCACCCACAGAACAAGACTGACATCTAGCAGAAGCAGCTGCAGGTAGTAGGGAAGAGCATTTGCACTGATCTACCACTTCCCCCAGTAGTCCAACCAGCTGTCTCTAATGCCAGTCATGTCCATAGATCTTCTTTCAGCTGGAGGACTGAATTCAATTTTGGATAAGCATTTTGTGGGCTGCTGCCATATTGACTGTGCAGCCAAAGGCAAATAGGATGGCGTCCAATAACCAAAAATAGCCCCAAATGCCAGCATACTTAGCACAAAGCTCTTACCTAAGCTCTTCCTCTAAACTAAGCACCTCTAAAACTTGAATAACTAAGCTTTAGAAGAGGCATCCCAGGCTCTTCAACTAGGGTAGGGGAACTGTGCAATTCGATGAAGTATCTGTAGAATGAAAGACAATTTTGGATAAAGAAGACATCAGAAAACACACATTGGTCCAGGCTTTAGCCCAAAATAATTTAATTAGCACGAGGAAGAAAGGAAGGCCAAGACTGACAGTTTCCTAGAGGAGTTCATTAATACATACATGAGCTTGTCTTCCATGAACTACATAAAGGTTAAATTGTAGGCATCTGTATTCCCAGATACATGCCACCTGTGCAAGAAGATGGAAATGCATTCAAATGGTGAAAGTTTACCTGGCAATTCCCAGCAAAAATGCAGGAATTTAATATAAGCATTTATTTTAGTCATGTCTTTGTCACTGTGATCGAAACTCTCAAAATGCAAAGGAGTCCTACAGATTTCACCTGAATAGCATTTTTTCCTATGTTTTGCTGCTTGTTTTGAGGTTTGGGCAGCACAGCTGCTGAGCCAAAAATGCCCCATTAGTACCAGCTGCACTGCATTGTTGTTGTCGTCGTCATCACTGTTGCTAGCACTGCTGCTACTAGTATAAGACCATGTTGGAGAGAAATGGAACCCTGGATCTAGTTAACAGAATGTAGAACAAATAAAATGAATGAACAGCATCTAAAACAAAAGATAAAACCATGTTCTGCTATGCAAGCTTGCAGAGATTTCTCCTATTAGTGATTCCTGTTAGCAGAAGCTACCCCATGTTTCCCCTTTCTTGTTTTCCAATAGTTGGATCCCATAAGCTAAACTTAGCCACGTTGTCCAGTTCAGCAGCTGCCCCTCATCTCCCTACCAGTCTTCAGCTGTTGTACTTCCTTTGCCACAACAGTCATTCACGCTCAATGCCTAGTAACCCTTCCATGGCATCACTAGGATTCTCTAAATAGCCTCTCATTGCTCAAATCATGCTCAATTCCCATCTGTGTTTTCAATAATTGCTTGCTCTGCATGAATGGAAAACTTGCACAGAAAGCAAATAGGAGGTTTGTGAAAATCTCCATAAATCTGCATGGATTTCCTCCTCCAAACATAAGGTGGGCTGATTCAGTCTACTGAGAAAGTCAGACATGGAATTGGGAATGAGACAGAAGGGAACACTTGTTTGACAATATGCAAATGTTTTCTATGGGCACATGCATGCACTCATGTTTGAAGTTTCAAATGGGACGTGTTTGCACATTTTGCAGAGTTTCTCTTGCATCTCTATTTGTAACTTTTTAGTTGGGGAGTTTGTAGAATCCAGTATGAAGGTGGGAATCCATCAGATTTATTTGGCTCAATTCCTTGGCCTCCGACCCACTTTGTTTCTACCCTACATCCACTTCACGCTGAAACCTTGCATGGCTTTGCTTCAAGTAGAGTGCAGCTTCTGCACACATGACTTGAAGGCTTTGTGTACTTTGTGCCAATAATTACATCCTTGGTGTACTTTGCACAAAAAAGCTGCTAACATCCCCAAGCATTTGTGAATTTGTTCTCAGTCTGGCCAGGGCTAAGTGTGGGGAAAAGTTCAGTGTGCAACAGAGCTGGATTCTGGCCGATCTTCAGAGCCCACAGTGTGGCTGACACAAACATTCCTTTTAAAGTGGAGGGCAGCACCAAGAAGAGAAGTGCCAGGGAAGAGGACTGCGGCCATCATCAGATTTGATTCTGGGGAAAGGAAAAACATGACACCTCCACTAGGGTTTCTCTTCTCTGTGCCTGGATAAGGGATTACCAGGTAGCTAGGCTGGACTGCTGCTTTTGATCTGAATGAGAATCATACGCACATTTGGTATAAAATTCCCCTCCTAATGACACATAGTCTGTGTTCTCCAAGGTTTTAGAACCGCTTTTACACCTCTAGTGCTTCAGGGGGCCTTTTTGCCACTTGCGTGTCTTTTGCAGGCTTCTGGTGTCAAGCTACAGCAGCTGGGTAATGTTGGTTCATTTTGTCAATTGCTGTAATCATTTAATCTGGTTTGTTTTTAATTTGATTTACTGGGTGAATTCCATTATTGGCTTTGGGAGTCAGCTGCATGGGTAAAAGTCATGTTACAAATATGTTTAAAACCCTAAATAAATATGAACAGCCTTGATTCTTTTTGTATGGGATGACTGAAAGCTTCAAGTAGAGAAAGCAGAGAAAGGAAAGAGAGTTTTAAAAAAAATGTTAGTGCTATGTTCAAGTATCTGTGGAATTTATTTCCAGCATAGCAGAAGCTCTGCCAAGTTGGCTTTGGGTAGTTTAGAACTTACCTATATAGTTGGCAGAGTTGCATACACAGAGAAAGCTCCATTCTGTCTAGAAATGGTCACCTATCATACTGTATTCACAATTAGGGATGGATGAGGAATTCATTCTGGGGGTCATAGTCTGTTGGATTGCCTGGGCTTGGCTCCGTGGACTCTGGTCTGCTTTGTCACAGCTGTGAGTCTGAAATCCCAGCAAGTGCACCCAGCCACCACCCAGCGCCTTCGGGAACAGAACCCAGATGAACGCTGAGCAAGCAGCATCCTTCTCCCGCATCATGCGCAGCCTCTGTGCTGCATGTAATGGGTCCCATGGCATGGAGGAGGGTTGCCAGTTGAGCAACTTTCTTTCTATGAGTGTTCACAGAATGGAGGCTGAAAGCTGGAGGGACAGATTCTGTGGAGCTTCGCATATTCCCACAACAGATTCACAACATGGTACAAACCTGTTCCCGTTGCTGTATTTTAGTACAGCTCAGTGCTATTATGTACATTAATCATGAAATCTTTATCTCTTGGGCATTGGGGGGGGGTCATCTTTGATCCTTATTTATTCCCAATTAATGATGGTGAGCTCAGCATTCATTGAGGTAACACTCGAATAGCCTTCAAAATGCATTTCCTTCAGGTGCAGGTTCTTTTTGGCAGAATTTATACATGAAGGCCATGAACTACTTCTGCAATAGGTAGCTCCCCTGAGAAGTTTGTCTGGTGCTAACTCTGCTTTCATTTCAACAAGTAAAAACATTATCTCTTCTCCATCCATTTTAATAATTTTAATAATTGATTTTAGATGCTTCTTCATTTTATTGAAATTTTAGTCAATTTGGTTGTTCATCTCACTTGAACATGTTTTTGAATGACCTAGTTAAATTATTATGATTATTATTGTTTTATTATTGTTGTTGTTATTGTTGTTATTATTTATTTATATTTTGATGGTGGATTTAATGTTGTTTCAAGTTGTACTTTCACATTGTTCACCACCTAGAGAATCCATCTGAACTGCTTGGTGGCTTATACATATAAACAGTCAAACCAACAGGGCCTCTGGCTTCTCAACTACGGGAGTAAAGATTTTGCTACCAATCCAGAGTTTTTCTTTGCTATGAATTATAGCAGGAAAGTGGTCAAAAAGTCTGATCCTACGATTAACCAGCCCAATTCAGAAAAACATAATCATGCATTTTAGTGGGAAAAACAGTTTGCTCTGATCCATGTTTACTCAGAAGTATGTCCCATTAACAGTAGTTGTCCTTACTCCTGTCTCAAGAAACCAGGTGTATGTAAGACTGCGGGCTTAGCTTGCAACCAGGTTCCACCAGATAGCATCCAGTCTGTATTTTGCAAGAATCACAGGCACAAATCTTCACATTGCCATAGCCAATAATACAAACCATATGTAATTGAGCTTTATTGGTTAATGACCACGATGTCTAAATCTCATGGGAATCAGTCCAGTTTTAAGTCAGAATAGCCACAATGGCTGAAGATGATAGAAGCTGCAGTTCACCACATCTGGATGATACCAAAATAATAGCAAAAACAATACTGGCTAAAATAATGTGAGGAGAAAATGCTTGCCTGCTACTTGGAACATTTGCACACAAATTAGCTGCAGCAGCACTATTATACTTTGTAGAGTAACCTTCTCCTTGAATTATATTTGAATCTTTTTTCTGATAAATAGTATTTTTCATTAGTCATCAATTGCCACTGTCTTTGTGGAGAGCTTGGTTCAGATATGCACAATATCAGTTATGAAATTAAACTGGAGCTACAGAGCACAAATCTCACTTGGTGATGCCCTTCCACAATACCTAGCTAGGATTAGAACAAGTCTTGGTCTCTAGTTTACAGCCTCTATCTCAGGTATGCCATAAGATCCTCCCAATCCACAACCTATCACACAGCACTGGAGTGCCGTTCTAAAGTATTCTTCTTGCCATGCTATCCTTTGAGAGAAACATGTCATTCACTCAGTGTGACAGAGTCTGAACCAGCGCTCAATATTTTTGACATTATTAGATGAGTCACCTATCTAATACAAGAATGACAAGATACTATGTTTATGATCAGTGTGTTGAAAAATCACTATCACATTTTAAAATACTGGGTATTATTTTCTTTCATCTGCAGTCTCTTGTCATCTTTAAATACAGCATGAAATGAGACTCGGGTTTATGTTGACAACTGCATGAAGCAAATATTTACACTTGTCTAAATAACTAGACCAATACAGAAGTCAGAAGTGCTAAGAAGGAGGGGAAATGTGTCAATGATATACAGTAAAGTTAGAAAAGGAAGAAATGTGTCTACCCAGGCTTCAAGCATATGATTTTTTGCAAGCCTGGAGAAAGAACTAAATGTGGCAGTGGTACAGTCTGTCTTTGATTAAGTAGTTTGCACACTCCATTAAGGTAACAAGGGAGTCGTACAGTGTAGGTTGATTAAAATATAGATGTCTTCTCCTTCTTCCTCTTTTTGTTCTCCAAACCTGCTTCTTCCACCACCAGATTTTATTCAGTTCAACTTATTTCTGGTCTTAAAACCCACTTGAAAATCATAGTATCATCGAATAGTAGAGTTGGAAGGGGCCATGAAGGCCATCAGGTTCAACCTCCTGCTGTTGCAGGACACCAAGTTACACCATCCCTCTCAGATGGCTGTCCAGTTTCTTCTTGAATATCTCTGGTGTGGGAGAGCCAACCACCTCTAGGCAGCCAATAACTTCAGAAGGAGCTGCAGGGGCAAAGCAGGGGGTAGAGAAAGTGTTCAATGCCCCTCACCTTAAATGCCCCCCTCATTTCTAGTTGTGTGATTTCTCTTCTTCCTAATGTGTGAATTCTCTTCTTCCTAATTCCCTGCTACCATCACAGATTGTTATCCCCTATGTATAACTGCAAAATGTTTGCTCACAACTAGAGGGTGCATGACAAAATGGCTTGGTCCTTTAAAAGTTTAGAAGCATGTATTCATATGATATTTTAACTGCCATATCTTTGATATAGATTTCACATATCAGACAGAGCATCACTTTTGTTTGTCAGCCTTCACACATCCAGTTGCTAGCCTGAGTTAGAAGGAGAATGTTCATTTCTACATTTGAACTTATACATTTGCTGTTTTCTGACTGGTCAGGAGAAGAGTATATTGGGGTTTTTTATTAATGCAAAAGTTTTTTCCTACAAAGACTCACGATGGCCTTAGATGGGTGAAGAGGAAATAAGCAAAGGCTGCTATGTACTTGTCATCTTAGACTAGATAGCTAAAACTTAATGACTTAGACTGGGCTGGCTGTGTAGGGCACCACTGTGACCAACTAATTAGAGAAGTGATGCAAGTGGAGGTTGACACGAGGGGTTGAAATACTGGTGTCCTGCAACATAAGGGTTGCTTAGATTTGGATGTTGAGGTTGAAGGGAAACAATTTCAGCTAGTGCAAGCAGTCTGGGCTGGATAGGAAAGCCAAGACTGAAACAGGATTGCATGTCAGCGGAGTCAGCATTAGGAGTAGGCACGGTTGAAACTGGCCAAGATTTTGGGCTCCCAGTCCTGACTCCTTTTGCCTTCCAGCAGTGAAGTCAGACTTCCACTTAATTACCTGTCCTGTGACAAATAAAAAAGCATTGCTTCAGACTGCAGATAGCTTCTCCATGCACCCAGAAGAAAGATATTTCAGACAAGCTTTGCACAGTGCAAAGTGTCAGATGTTTCTCTGGGTTGGAGTGCTGTGAAAGTGAGTTGTTATGAAGATCACCATTTCCACAATAGTCTGAGCTGCCTACTCAGTCCTATCCTCAAGACAGGTCTGTCTACATGGTTGCAAGTCTTTGAACCCCAACCATGTATTGCCCCTCCATTTTCATGCTGGTTCTCCTCACTTCTCCTCTTTAGGAACCTACATCCCCCTGGGTTTGGAAGGCCTGGCTTGGGTGTCCTCCAAAGGGTTACAAGACAGCTAGATTTCCTCCTCTTTGTCCTTTGTCTTGACCACCAGCTGCTCATCGGTACCTTCCACGTTCCCTTCCTCATCTGAATCAGAATGAGTTCCCATGTCTTCTTGGGTCATGTCTGCAGTGCTGCTGGGCCCAGTCCCAGAGCAAGAACACATACCCCAGCCAGTGCCCACTCTCTGACGAGAGCCTCCTGCAGTTGTTCCTCTGCTTTGTCATTGCAAATCTGACGCCTGTTCTGGCCCAGCAAATGCTAGTGCAGAGGAAGAACTAAAGGAAATGCCCCTGCCTGCTTTGCTCACTGGCTCTCTCCCTGTCAAGCAAGGAAGCAGTTGCTGTGACAAGAACAAGGAGGAGCAACAACAGCTACTTGACATGGAGATGGGAAGGGAGGGGGACCAGTGTCCAGCTCAGGGGCCATCAAGAACCTAGAGCAGGCACCTCCTACCCACATCTCTTCAGGAACACCCTGGAATCAACTGGGACATCTCCATGCAAAGCCAAGCCTGGATGTTGGTGCAGCCCAGTTATTGATTCATGGGATGATTCATGGGAGCAAGCCATGACTATAACTCTTGTTGCAGGAAAAGGTAAGATTCAACTGAGATATTTATTTTATTTATTCATTTAGAACATTTTTATCCTGTCCTATACAAACCAATTATCTCTGGATGGCTTACAATATATTATAAATAAACAATAAATATAGGCAACCAGCAAGTATAATAACAAGGTAAAACAATGAGATAAGATAATGGAGGATGTAGCAAGAACACTGGGAAACATGCCTCTTGATGTGATTTCTAAAATATGCTTCTGGCAGGTTTCTGGCAGGCCCAAGCAACTTCTATAATCCCAATCCACCCCACCAGACACATTTTATGCCTGATGTGTGTGTGTGTGTGTGTGTGCGCGCGTAACATTTATATCACTCCTTTTTTCCTTCAAGAAATCCAAGGCAAGCTTACAAGATCTTCTTCTTTCCCACTGTCAGGCTGAGAGTCACTGACTGGCCCAATCCCAACCAAGGGGTTTCATGGCGGAGTGGGGAGCATAACCTGGATCTCTGAGTCCCTGTGCAGCACTCTAGAAACAGTCTCTCATGGTCTCACCTTCTCATCCATTCAGAATCTCATCTCTGTACTATCCTATTAGTATCATTATTACCTTACATTTATATCCCAGCTTTCTTCATCTTGCAAGGACCTGAAGGTGACATACAAGGTTGTCTCACTCTCCATTTTATCCTCACAACAACAGCCCTCTGAGTTAGTTTAGGCTGAGAGGTAGTGACTGGCCCAAGGTGACCCAGTGGGCCTTACGACTGAGTGGGGATCAGAACCCAGACTTCCTGAGTCCCAATGCCACACTCGTAACCACTACCGTAGACCAGAGAAACCATGAGAATTGTGCAGCCTTTCAGTCCTTCTCATTGGGAAAATAATTTGCAACAGCAGCCTGTGGGCTGCATTTTACTTGATGGCTTATGTTATTCAGGCCTGATTTAAGACAACACAGAATCCCCCTCTTGATTTCAATGTTTAATGTTCATGATGTTTAACACTTTTACATTTTAATTATTTTCCAAAAAGGATCATTCATTTCTGTGGATTGATAACGCCATTTTGATTTGCAACTAAATTAGTTTTAAAGCTGATCATTGCAACACTTCCTTTGCTATTTCTTTCAACTAGCAAGAAGAATTGACTGTCTGTAACTTATGCCTGAGCAAGTGCAGAATTTAATGGACATTCATTCACATTTTTCATTTTCATTTTGTCATTATGCTTGGAACCACAGCTGATAATTTTATTGGTATTAATTATTGTAGTCAAGCTGCATTTGGCTAGCAACTGGAATTCAATTAAAAGAGCTAATTTATTTTTTTAATAATAGTTGTATTGGATTATACAGGAAACAAAGGAAAGAAATTGAGTTTCTGCACAACTTTTAGAAAATAATAATTAATACGAAGATTATAGAGATATGTAGATTTGAAAGAATTTGTTTTATGAAAGACAGCTTCTTGTTCCATTGTTTTTGGAGAGGCAGCACTAAATTGCAATCCTGTGCTCCCTGGATGGATGTCCGGGTGCTTTCTCTGGAATTCAATGCAGTAAAGAGGCCTTTCCTCAGATGCACCCTTCCCAGACCCAACTGTAACTTCTAAGAACCTAGCCACTCCAAAATCAGAGTTCCCTGATTAGTAGAGGTAAACAGTGGCAGTTCAGGAGAAACAGATATTCCTACAATGTATCAGGTCAGGAGACATTGCTGCTAGATCAGGAGAAGCTCAGGCAAGTTTTCTTTAATGACCTCCCTCCATACTTCCTTTGCCTCCACCACCACTTTATACAGGAAAATTGGAGGAGAGCACGAGATTCTGTGTAATAGGCCTCAAATTGCACCTTGCAGCAGCACGATAGACTGAAACCCCAGAAAAGCAGCCACTGCGCCTCTGCTGTGCCATCCAAAGGGCATCCTCATCTCGCAGGAGGAGTTTTTCCTCTGCTGACTCTCTGCTTCTGAAGAGGGATATAAATCATGTGTGCTGTCAGAAGTAACAAAAAATCTTAAAGTTACTAGTTTGCTAAAAATGAAGTGAGTTTGAAAGCTGGATTGGCAAATTCATAAGTGGGCAATTTTCTGGGCCATTTTGTCTGGCAGTTGACTCCATGATTAATTAGTTAAAAAAGGAGGAACTGTTCAAAGCAGATTTCACAAGTGCAGACCTTGAAACAGGGAATAGTCTTTTAATTACTTCAGACTGAAACTCTTCTGTGCAGTGAAGTGCCATCCATGGAGAAAGGCAGCGGGAGGAAAGATATTCACACAGCTTAATATGAAGAAAAGAGAAAGAAAATGGGAGGGTGATGCCTGTACTCATTTATCTTGCATGTCTGTGCAAAGTTTAATAAAGCATTTTCTGTTGGGGCAGGCCAGAGCTCATAGGCTTCCTCTTGAGCATCTCAGACACATTCAAGACTAAGTTGCCGCCATGAAATGCATAAAGCTAAGGAACCCTCAGAAGGAGGAACCAGGACTTGGAGCTCCCCAGCACCAGCCAGTGGACAGAAGACGGGGCCAGGCAAACAGGACACCTGGTCAGCCCTCCACATAGGGGTGACATGCATGGTGTTTTCACGGAAATTACAATCATTTTCCCCAAATTTCCATCAATTCATGTAAATGACCACCTGCAAATCATGTGCCACTTGGCATCCCCTTTTGTCCAATTTTTGATGATGTACTTTCTCTTTTTTACACAAGTGACCACTCCTTCACCTTGTAGTGCTTTTACATTTTTCCTCCAGCTTTCAGGATAGCAGAACTAATGGGTAGGTGCAGATGTCTTTCACTGATCTTTGCTGGCAAAAAAAATCAGGCCAATTCATCAGCTCTCACAGAGAGACGATCATTTGATGGGTGAGCTGCAGCCCTGCAATTCATAAGTTATAAACTGCCTTAAGAGCTTCAGCTATTGGACAGTATAGAAATAAATGAATAAGGCATGCAGTACATCACTTTGAATATACAGAGGCTGTACCAGGTGAGAGTTCGCATAATTGAAAGTTTCACATTAATTAAAATAGCATCCTCCCTGCACATGGAAAGGTAGATGCCAGGGAGAAGTGTTTTAGCATATCCTTCTTCCAGGAATGCTTGGTTCCTACAGGCAGGGGATTGTTTTGCATAGAGGAGGATTAGAGCCAAGGGACTCCCACACATGGTCAGAAGTGGGACTACCCAGACACAGGTTGGCTACCCCTGCTCAGCCCAGGCATCAGCATGTACAGCCAGTATGTGAATGTAGAGAGCCCATGTGGTGTGACCGTTAGTGGACATGGGAGATCCATGAAGTGCACTGCGTGACTCTGAGCCAGTCACTCACTCTCAGGCTAGCATACTTCACTGGGTTCTTATGAGAATAAAATGGAGCCATGGAAGCTGTCCTGCATTCCTCACAAAAGGAAAAAAGTAGGCTATAAATGCACAACTACAACAACAGACCCAGTGAATTTGCCAGAAACATAAATACCTCCTAAGTAAGAATCCCAAGTAATCCAAAATACAGAACAGGAGAGAAGGGAGAAAATGCCTATCCAGCCTTCCCTAAATAGCACCCTGGAGAGAAAGCCTGATATATTGGTGCATTTGGATGGGTGCACTGGTTTCATTTCTTCTCCACTACATTGCCAAGCTGCAGCTGCAAAGTAATTTATCTCTGAGCTAAATCAATAGGAAAGAGATGAGGAAAAAGGAAAGGAAATGTTGCTATTGGAAATTTCTGTGTTGCCTAAGGCTGGCCACTTCATGCCATGCCTGTCCTGTTTTCCCGCATTTCTAGCAATGTAATTAGCTTAAAATACCATTCGATTAGCCATTTCCATTGGCAACAGTTAACTCCAGCTGTTTTGACTATTTCAACACAGTAAATGTGAAGCGACCCTTGAAGAGCATCAGGAAGCTGCAGCTAGTGCAAAATGCAGCCTGTATGCTGCTAATCAGCATGTGGTACTGGGGACACTTTATTCTGGTCCTCAAAGACAGCTGCTTTCTGGCCTCAATTCAAGGAGCTAGCTGGAACTAAGGTTGTGCAATGCTGGGAATTCTGCCCTATTTAATCCCCCTTCCCCACCAGCCTTTAGTAGTTTTTTGTTCCAGAAAGTGATGGAACCCCTAGTTCCGCTCCCAAGTTCTGGAAATGTTCATAGTCTGTTGTGAAAGCAAGTGTAGTGTAGTGGCTCGAGCATTGCACTAGGGACCCAGAAGGGAGGTGCAGTCACACTATACGTAAGGGAAACATATATCTGCACAGAAATGCAAGAAGAGGAACTTAGTGGCCCCTTTGAAAGCATCTGGCTTAATTTAAAGGGAGCAAAAAATAAGAAAAACATACTAATTGGCATATTTTACCATCTACCCAGTCAGAAAGAGGACAAGGATGCAACCTCCAAAAAGCAACTTGCCAGGATTTCCAAGAAGAATGATGCAGTCATTATGGGGGACTTCAATTTCCCTGATATTTGCTGGGAGACAAATTCTGCCAAGCATGGCCCCTCCAAGAGATTCCTGACATGTGTTGCCAACAACTTTCTCCAGCAGAAAGTAGAGGAAGGCATGAGAGGTTCAGCTATCCTCAATTTAATACTAAGAGGGATGGCCTGGTCGACAAAATAACAACCATGGGAACTCTGGGGGAAAGTGGCCATGTGATTCTTGAATCCTCAATTATAAAGGAGACAAAAGGTAAGTGCAGCCAAACACACATCCCAGATTTCAGGAAAGCCAACTTTAACGAACACAGAAAAATGATAAGCAAAGTGCTATGTCAACACACTCTTAAGGGAAACGTAGTACAAGAAAGGTGGGAAATCTTGAAAAATAAGGTTCTCCAATCACAACTATGAATAATTTCATCAAGAATAAAGTGTAGAAGACAGCAGAGGAAGCACACGTGGCTCCACAAGGTTAAGTGACAGCCTGAAAGCAAAAAAGAACATGTGAAGGAAGTGGAAGCAGGGCCAGGCCACGAAGGAAGAATATAAACAAATAGCAAGGAATTGCAGGGACAGCATCAGGAAGGCTAAAGCAGGAAATGAACAGAGAATAACAAAGGATGCAACGCGAACAACGAGAAAGTCTTCTTCAGATATATCCAGAACAAAAGGCATGAGAAAGAGAAGGGTGTCTGGCTACTTAAAGTGGATGGCAGAGTGATAACAGTCGACAAGGAAAAGCAGAAGTTCCTACTTCGCCTCAGTCTTCTCCCAGAGGGAAATCTACAACCAAGAAGCAGTACAAGCTGAAGGTGAGAGATGGCTGTCCAAAACTGACAGACAATGGTCAAGGAATACCTAGGTGGAATAATCTCCAGGCCCTGATGAACTGCATCCCAGATTCATAAAAGCGCTATCTTTGATGAATCTTGGAAAACAAGTTAAGTGTCAGACAACTGGAGAAGTGCTAACATTGTCCTTGCCTTCAAAAAGGGGGAAAAGATGAACCTGGGAACTATTCTAAAACTATGTTGGACAAATTCTGGAGTGAATTATTTTGAAATCCATCAGCAAGCATTTTGAAGAAAATGCTGTGATTAATAGAAGCCAACATGGATTTATCAAGAATAAATCCTGTCAGACTAATTTATCTCTTTTTTTTTTTTACTGGGTAAGCTCCCAAGTGGACAACAGGCTAAACATGAACCAACAATGCGATGCAGCTGCCAGATGGGCAAATGCTATTTTGGAATGCATTAACAGAAATATTACTTCCAACCCATAAGAAGTAGCAGTTCCCTTATACTGCTCATAGACCTCACCTGGAATACTGTGTCCAGTTCTCCACACCAAGATTTAAGAAAGATGCAGGAAAAATAGAAAGGGTCCAGTGGAGGGCAACAAAAGTGATCCCGTGTTTGGAAACACTGAGAAAACTGGACATGTTCAGCAATGAGAAGAGAAGACTGAGGTGGAACATGGTATCACTCTATAAGTACCTCAAAGGCTGTCACAAAGAGGAAGGTCAAGATCCCAACTTGCTGATAACAGAGTGTAGGACACGGAATAATCAATTCAAGCTCCAACAACCCAGATTCAGCCTGGTCATCAGGAAAAGCTTCCTAACTCACTGTAAGAGCAATACAACAGTGAAACAAGCTGACTGGACAGCCATCTGAGTGGGATGGTGTAACCTGGTGTCCTGCACCAGCTGGGGGTTGGACTTGATGGCCTTCATGGCCCTTTCCAACTCTACTAGTCTATGATTCTATGATTTCATGGCATATGATTTGTTTTGGCTGCTGCTTCAATTAGGGATGGTTTTTCATGGAAATGTTTTAGATGTTAAACTGTATTATACTTTTGTATATTTTTAGCTGTTTTAAAATTGTACATTGTAATTTTATAGCTGTGCTCTGTTGTATTTTTATTTCTTTGATATTTATTTTTTCATTTTACTACCATTCAATACCTGAGGATATATGGGTGGTTAACAAAAGTTAAAGTTAAGCAAAAGTTTAAAAGATCCCCCCACACGCATGAGCATGCGCACTCATACACACACACACTCGATGTAAAACAACAAAATTACAATATCAATAACAATGGACTAAGTTTGAGGCATAGCAGCAGCACAGAGTAACACATAATATATAAAAACAATGTTTCAAAGTTAAACTGTTAAAATTCTGGGAAAATGGAAAGGTCTTCATCTAAAGTAAAAAGAATACAAATTTCTTTGATAAGCTCATTCCACAACTGAGGTGAGAAAATCCTAAAAGGCCCTCCTCCTGGTAGCCACCCACCTCACTTCCTTTTGAAGGGGTTCCTGGAATTGTCTCTATCATACTTGATTAACTATTGTGTACTGCCCAGAGAGCTTCAGCTTTTGGGTGGTACAGAAATGAAATAATACATACATGCATGCAAAAATTAATTTTGTACTTTAGGAGAAGCAAGGAGGCGCCCTCCTGCACCTAAAAATTCTTCCAATTCTTGCAACATTACAGTGTGATGCAGGGTATGACATCTTTTTCAGGGTCTGTGGGTAGAACTGTAAGATTTCATTCTGCGGAGGAGACCAAAGCTGAGGTTTGATCACCTCCTTTGAAAGAAATTTGCAGAATTGTCAAAGCAATTCACATATACCTTTAGGGTGCTTGGCAAGTCCCAAGGCTTGGCACTCAAGGAATTAGCTGACCATGAGTTACAGTATAGTAAGCTTGTTACAGTGAGCTACAGTATAGCAAACAAGGACATACATCTGGCATTAGAGTGGAGACATCTCAAAATACGTATCCCAGCAGAACCCCTAACAGGAGTCTGCCCATTTGCAAAACAACAAACAAGAGCACAACATGATTTCTGTAGGTATAAGGTAGAAAAAGTCCCCTGTTGAAAAGCTTAAATAATTAAAATCAAAACCAATAGTTATACTTCTATGGACACATCCAAGCTTGGCATTGATCTTTTGCTTTAGCAAAAGCCAGAGAAACAAGTCCTACATAGATTTACTTGGAAATTGTGGTAATTTGCATTCAGTGGTAAGTGGATAGCTGTAAATGGGGTGGGGGGGCATTGTGAGTATATGAAAGGAAACGTGGAGATTAGTTTGTAAAGTGAGCTTTAACATGCGTGGAAATCTGATCAAATCTGCAGCTGTGCATGGACTGATATGTGTGTGTGGTTTCTAGGGCTTTTACTTTGTTTCAAGTTACACAGATCATGCAATTAATGCTCCGAAGAATTATCCTGACAATGAAGCACACTTTATAACAAATTAATAATGGCATCTCTGATGCTTTCATTTAATGCTACAATTGTAGATGAATACATACCTGCTGAAGATGAAGGATGCTATACAACCCTTGAACACCTTTTTGAAAAGTGATTTATCAAACTGGAATCTTTAATTGCATTTTTCCTAGTGGGCTGAAGAATACATGACTAATTTCTGTTTCACGGATTACAAGGAGCTGTAAATAAATGCAAATGCCAGTCTTGTTTGCATATTGGGCTCCTAATCCAAACCCATCAGAGATTCATGAAAAATTGGTTTCCTGTATCCGTACTCTCAAACAGACTACAGTGTTTAGATATTTGCACAGCACAGGTGCCTTGGCAATAACGTACTGGCATAAGTATTGGTAGATAAAGCAGCCCCAGTAGGTGTGGTCTCTACCACTGATCCCTTTTGCTCAGCATTCTTACCATGGCTTTTCATTTTTAAATCCATTTTTCTTTGTTTTTAACTGAAAGAAGCCTATATGTATCTGGAAGGACATGTGCATAACAGTAGTCTAACTCTTTTCCTTGTTACCATCCCCCTCCCCATTTCTCCAGCTCAAAATTGCCCCCTTCAAAATGGGGCATTTCCATTGATTCAAAGCTGAAAATGAACGGGAAAGGTAGCACCTCCCCCCTCCCCCAGTGCCAACACTTCCTCTTATAAGTTGCAGTACTTTACCCCTTTATGAGGAAGTAAATCCCATTGAGTTCAATGGATAGCATCTAATACTCCCCCCAGACTAACTGGACCTTCCACTGGTATGGTTCCCAAAGTAACTGGAGATGCCTGCCTGTAGGCCAATGGTGCTCCACTGAACTGTTTCATTCTGGAAACCAGAGTTTATTTTTGAAACACCAATTCCTGTTGGAATCATGGTGGTTTCCATGAGTGTAACAAGAACTGGCAGAGGAGCGGCTACATTTTGAAACTGTCCAATGAGTAGAAATCTACAGGATCCATAGTCAGACTGATGTCCTGTTCAGGCTGTTTTCAGATTTTTTTTTTTTTCTCTTTTCAGTACAGAGGAGTTAACTGTAATGACTAATGTGAAAGTCCAAATAAATCCTCAAATAAAAAGACATGATTTTGCATGTCTTTTAATATAACATCTGGCAGCAGTGCCCTTGATTCTCTCCACTCAAAGGGACAACAACTTTTTGCCCAGCATCACATGCCTGGGAAAAACAGGCAGCCCTGGAGGCTCTGTTATTCATACATTTTCTCACAGAATCAGACAAGCCATTGGGGAAGCTGTGCTTCCTTTGCAATGTAAGAATACTTAGCCAGCCCAGTTGTGTTAAGGAATTCTGTATCTCTGATTGCAAAAGCACAACATTTTAAACGTGTTTGATTTCTGTAACTCCTGGTTGTTTTATATTATCTGTTAGTCAAGCATTCAATGGGTCATGATGTTTTTCCTGATGCCTATAATGATTTCTCATTATTTTGGTATTATTCCCCATTATCCTCACCTTCTCACCCATTCAGAATCTCATCAATGCCTTGAAATTGTGTATGTGACCCACAACTTTAAAAAACCTCTGTACTCTGGAAGTTTGTAGTCAGTTGGCACACTGGCTACCTGGCAGCACTGTTGTGTTTTGTATGAGTGTGGCATCTTCCGTGTGGATCCATGTGTACATTCTCCCATTCTGCTAATCCGAGATTCTCTGACACTAACAAACTCAGTTTCTGATTTCTGCAAAGCCCATATGTTGCAGTAAGCCAGTCAGAAGCAACTTAGAGGGACACACTATGTGTGATTCATGTCACAGTGAGAATGTCACCATATTTACCTGGTTCTCATAGATCAACAAGAGCACTGCAGCTAGCAGGTGCGGACTCGAGGAGCTTCAGCATAACATTAAGTGTGGCATAAATGAGCCTTCTCTGTAATGGTCAGATATACTGTCATGGAGCAAGCAGAAAAATAGAGGGCCTTCTTGAAGCTTGCAATGAAAATGTGGGCTACTTTGGCCTACTTTCATATGTCCTTCAGGCTTACCTCAGTAGCCCCCTACATCTGATTGGTTCAGACTTCTTTCACTTTAATATTATGATGGTGGGGAACAGTGGCTGAAAGAGTGGGGAGCACTGTTTCTGGCAGGTGCCTCTGAGAGATCACACATAAAAGAATGGGAATTTCAAAGGAAGCAAGGAAGCAAGCTAGCTAGCTAGCTAGCTAGCTGCCTTTCCCTGGGAAGGGAAGGGAAGGGAAGGGAAGGGAAGGGAAGGCCCAGTGAAAAGTTACTGCATGGAGCTCCTGTGTCCATGGAAGCAGAGGATAATGCTGAAAATATATCGCTTGACCTATGAGTCACCGATTCTGTTTTGTTTGATGCAGAAACAAGCAGAAATGGAGCAATCTAATTCTGAGACAGTGCTGCTGCAATGCAGATCATTACTGGAAATACTGTTTTCCCCACTGAAGGTCAAGGGTCACAAAGTGGTCTTCTGATTCCTGCTTCTTTTATCCTCGTATGTGGCAATAAAGCATTAAGAAGCACAATTTCTCGATTGCTTATATACTTACGGAGAGAGCATGAGTATATACATAGCATTTTTCTTAGGGGCTAGCAAATCTTATTTATGTTTTTGCCATTACATTTTCTCTTCAGCATCTAACAATATAGCAAGTAGTCTGCTTTTTTTGTTTTTAAGTCTTTTCAAACCACCATTGACAATAAAAATTAGACAAAGTTAAATCAAACAGTAAAAAACAAACCAAAAAAGTCAATGCCAGAGCACACTTGTTTTGCTTCTGCTTTCTACACTTCAAATTGAAATTCAAATACTAGCATTTCAGTCAAGCAAATTTTTATTTACACATTTATTATTATTACATGGCATTTATAGCCTGCTTTTTTCCTCTTGCAAGAAACTCAGGGCAGCTAAGTATTTGAAAAAAGAAAGAAAAACACTTAGAATGATTGAAATGTGAATAAAGCAATCCAGATCTCAATATCGGAATATCTTCTGTAGTCCATTTTTTTGCTATGAATTCTCCCTTTAAGGATATGACTTCTCGAAAAATCATTAACAGTATTGGGCTATATATGTCTACTCATACGTAGATCTAATTGAGTTCAGTTGGACTCACTCCCAGGAAAGTGCCTATAAAATTGCAGGTTAATGCTTAACTGGAGGTAAGTTCCCATTGAATTCAATGAGGCGCACTTGAACTGTTATAGGGCTGGAGATTCTGGGGAATTGGTGCCTTCCTGTCTTGCTAATGAAGCACTGGGTTGGAAATCCATCTTGGGTTGGAAATCAAATGCTGTGTGAATGTGCTCCATGATAAACTGTGTAAAACAAGGGAGGAGTCATGTCCCATTTCTGAGCATCATCACTTCTAGCCAGACAGGGTGGCAGAGAGTCAAATTAGTTTCTGAGCTTGGAAATCAGCTGGCCAAGAGCCAGTAAACTGAAGTGCAACTGTTCTAAGATGGAAGCATTGCCAATCTTATAACTGCCTTCCCATAAGCTAAAATAGCATGCTAGTGCTAAAATCAGGTTTTATGCATCAGTTTGACTGATATAAATGCATATACTTTTTCATTTTGCTGGTGGTTAGAGGTGCAAAGCACTCCACTTCCTTAAAGAATACTTTCCACAGCCTTTAAGAAGGGTAAATTTAAGAACCCAGTTATTCAAATACAGGACGGCATCCACAACACTGATATCAAAACACTGAACTTTTCACTGCTTAAGAGATGCCCCCAAGTAGGAGATAAATGAATAAATTACACAGAAAGTGGCAGCAGCAAGTTCTGGGCTGGCAAAGAAGTGGGCCTCCTGGCAAGATTCAGGGACTCCAGTTCTTGCTGGGAGTGATTTTCCATCTGTATCTGCAGAAGCATGCAGCTTTTTGTTCCCTTAGCAGGGTCAGTTTTATTGAGGGGAGTCAGCCATTTTGGCACACCTCATGTGCTGGGAGAATGACAAGCAAGGCAGCCAGACGCTCTTCCATTCCTGGCTGGAGAAAGAGCGAGAGAGAAAGACTACAGCTGGAACATCTTGCTGAATACTCTCTTGATGTGGCCCTTGTCAGAAACCCTATGTGGCTAATTTAAGAAAGGTAGAACAGGCAGATAGGGAGGCCTAGGCAAACCTTCCAAAAGAACTACATTCTGAAGTGGTGCAGTTCATTCTGTCATCTCAGCAACCCAAGGGTGGAGAAAAGCAATAGATGAGAAAACAAAAGAAGGCAGAGGTCACAGGTCATAGGGAACAAGTGGCACAGGTGAGCAAAGGTTGTTCCACATGGATAGACTTGGTGACATCTCTTGTCTTGTAGTCAAACGGAGCCTGATATTTCACATGTGCAAATTATCATTTCTACTGCTGTGCTATGGCTGGCATGTTTCACTGGAGTAGTAGTTAAATATAGTCACTACCACATTTTGTCAAAAGGACAAACTGAAGCAAAGTCATAGGCTCTTATAGAAGCTGAAAATCCAAGGCATTTGGAGGGAAGCCAAAAGAGTTTTGATAAGACCTAGCATGATTTGGGGTGTTATACAGTCTTATGTTGACACCAAGTTTTGCACCAAATAGCATACAAAATGAATTTAGAAGTTCAAGACATCTGAAATACTCTGATGTTTTAGGAAAAGCTAGTGAAATGTCTCAAGGGAATTGAAACCATGGAGATTTTCACTCCAGAATGATAGAAAGACATTGGATTGAATCTAATGGCCTCATGAGCATCATGAGCAACTGGAATAACTCTCTAGACAAACACGGAAAAGTGGAAATCACCTCCCATTTGCAGACCATTTTGCTAGATCAAAATTTTCATCCAAGCCATTGGATTCAACCCACAAAAATTAACTAAAGATCAGATTCCACCCAGCCAAAGGTGAACATGTCTTACTCCTGTTCTTATCAACTGAAGTTGAATAGTGCCTGCATCTTTTTAAATTTTGTACTTTAAGTCAATATATAGCTTAATTTAAATTGAAGCCAATTTAGCTTAATTCATTTGTCTGAATGTTTTTAGAACACTCCTTCCCAAATGCCCAAGAATAATTTAAAAAACGTGTAGTTATTTCCAGCAGCAATATGAGGAAGAATTTTCACTTTTGATATATGTTTTGAGATTTGTTTAGAACTACTTATCCTTATTTCCCCACTTTCTAATGCACTGCCTGAGTTAGCTGCTCATGGTGTGAATCATTATTCAGATGCAAGACGTCTTCATTGTTTAGGAGATATTTTTCATCTCTTGCTTGGACCTGTGAAGGGTGCATGGTGCTTCGCTAATGATTCTTTATTTGCTATGGTACTTGCACAGTTTCTGGCAGATCAGTGATCTCACCATTACTATAGGATTGTGCCTTGCCAAAATGAGGGAGATGATTTGTCTTTCCATCCCTGTATTATGAATCTCTTAGCCTTGAGAGCTCATGAGAGCTCATGAGACTCTTGAGATGGCCAGAGTATAGCTTCCAGAATGCAGAAATGTAATTCAGCAGTACACTGACATCTTTAAACAAGAATTATATTTTTTAGGACAAAGCTGATGTTCTCCAGTTCCCTCCATTCTGTCCCTGCAGCATTCAAGGCTGTTAGAATTTCTTGGAAAGTCTCCTGGAGGACTTTCTTCAGCAGGACTAAGACAGAGCTTACTCCCTTGCCATTTCCAGCACTGCTGCCTGCCTGAAAGCTGAGGGAAGGCCTCTTCTTCCTAAAAGGATTTTTAAAAGCAACAGAGCAAAACCTGATTTCTTACTCAGGTTTCAGGCACTGTTCCTCATGTTTGATTTCGGTGGAATTTCACCAATGAACCCAGATGAAAGCAGTTCAGTTTCTCAATGCACAAGCTACCCTTCATCCAGATTTCACAAGGATAAACAAAGTAGGTCAACACCATGATTCTGTATAGTACCCTGGTTTTAACTATGCCTGCCTGATGCTGTTTTAGTTGCTTTCCATCTGTGATCTTATCTTTTATCTTTTCATTCATAAGATGGGGCACTGCACTGATATATGCTTCTTTAATTTATCCACCAGTTGGAGGAAGTTCTGTAACAATATGTTAATTGAGCATCAGGCTTACTTGGAGTTTGATGGTATCGGATGTCTTCCTTTTTGAGGCTTAGGAATATCGCAACATGTGTACATCCTTCTAACAAGTTCTTTATGATTACATGCAAGAAGTACAAGAAATAGATTATATTTCACTTAATTTTAGTTTACAACCTTTTAATGTTAAAAAACTCTCATCCATCCTAAAGTTAACATTTTCTTCCATTGTGTTAGAATGGGAAGTAGTGAGAAGCACACAACAAATAGAAGAAATGTCCCAGAAAGAATTCACTCCTTGACTCTATCCTTTTCCACAAAGGGCTGAGGAACACCTCTTTGTCTGTCTCTCTAGCCATCCATCATGAAACCATCTCACCATAATAATAATTGGCTCTGGGCAACCAAGTTTAACACTAAGCCTTTTCTGAAGGCAGTCTCTACAAAAAGGATCAGTTGCCTTTGTGAGATCAACAAAGACCACCACATAAAGGTCAACATTTTGTTATCTTGAATCAGTCATACTGTAAATTCCATGCCTATAGTTTCCCATGCTGAAAAAGAAAAAGAAGCACACAGGCCATCACAGGCCACACAGGTAAAGAAGAAGTAAAAATTCCTAACGTGCGTCAAAAGCTTCCAGAATGAATTCTTCCTGGTGCAGCGCTTGGTGAATCTCTCTGTGATTATAACTCATCAAATCATTTCCTTCTCCATGGAGGCATAATTTTGACTTCTGCTCTTGAGGTATCTTTCCGCAATACATTTGTTTGGAAAGTGTGTTAAGATTTTCATCTGCCATCTCTGTTATGAAATTCAGATGGAACTGTGCCAAGATCAAATGGAACACCTTTGCACAGTGATTTAATGGCTTGCCCGATTTCAGCCATCAGTGCTGCCTGGGCCAGAAGCTGATTTATATCATATAAAGGTAATTGCTGAATAGCCTCATTACTGATGAACGAGCCCCCATTGAGTACATTTTTGGTGTGCTATTAACTTTTTAATTGGTGTAACCTTTTAGATGATCAGCCCGTCTTTCAAGTCATTGATTTTTATCTGTCAAAGGAACTGTACCACGCAACTTCATAAAAGGATCGGTGCCAAGGGATTGCACACCATAAAGAGACTTTAAGTGCATATTATTTTGTTCTGCTTTTCTCTGTATCCTTGTTACAGCCGGGCTGGAATCCCAAGAACCTGGGTAGTATATGCAGTATAATCCTATGCAAACCCCATTGAGTCCAATGGGGCATACACTGTGATAGGTGTGCATAAAATAGTGGTAGGTGTGCATAATCACAGTGAGGAGTAAGGGGTGTATCAATGCTATTTATGATTATGATGGATTAAATGCCCTTTAATCTTTTCATAGGACTCAAAATATTGTAGAAAGGCAACTAATTACAGACAAAAATAGATAAAATCTCTATAGATTCAGAGAATCAAATCCTGATCAGATAGATTAAACTATGCCAATCACAATATTCATGGATATATAATCATGCTAAAGATTTAGGTCATTAGCAGTTCATTCATATTTTAAACCTTTTTATTAACTATTACTTAATCATAGAATCAAAGAAGAGTAGAGTTGGAAGTGGCCATAAGGCCAGTGAGTCCAACCCCCTGCTGTTGCAGGACACCATTGTGTACGTTCCCATTTAGGTGGCTGTCCAGATGCTTTTCGAATGTCTGCAGTGAGGCAGAGCCCACAACTTCTGCAGATAATTGGTTCCAGCTGACAGTGAGAACATTCTTCCTGGTATCTAGTCTAAATCTGGTTTCTTTTAGCTTGAGTCTGTTATTCCGTGTCCCGAACTCTGAAACAAACAAGAAGAGATCTTGTCCTTCCTCTTTGTGACAGCCTGCAGTGTGCAATGATTGAGTGTGTAAGTACAGACAGAAAGAAATTATTTCTAAAAATAAGGTGAAGGTGATGGTTATCCATAGATCTGTAACTTGAAACTACCTGTGATGTGCCAAGAGGCATTTGAGGAGGCAAGAAGACACTCATTCCCAAGCTGGCTGCCAAAGAAGGCATGGCTTGCATGCACAAGCAGAAAAGAGTTGGTCCAACCATTTCATCACCACCTACCTGTGGGTCATTCATATGATAGATTCATACATCAGCCCTCCTTAATTATCAACATCATTAAATGAAACAGGTCACTCATTTGAATCCTGCCTATTCCCCATTCAGTATCTGCACTGTTACCAATTCAAATATTCTTTTCCTTTCCTTTCCAGTTCTTTCCATCCTGCCTTCCTTTGGACCATGTTCTAGGACAATGATCAGCAAGGCATTCTGCATCCCCAAAAATGATTCTGTTGAATTGAAGCAGCCATGCTCTCTGCCACCACACTATTTCATTCAAGCTCTCTCTCTCACCCTCCCCTCCCATATGCACGCCTGCACACACACACACAATTGGAACCATTAACTTGGAGGTACCTCACATGTGTGTGGTGCTATGAGTTTTCATATCCCTCTGTTTGAAAACTTGAAGCTTTAATTAAGTATAGCATTAAATGATTTTATGGCTGTATTCATAGACCAGTAAAAATACAATACTGTAGGTAGAACTTTCATAACATCTCATTTATCTATTTTATTACAGTTTACTTACTGCAGTCCTGTACCCAAGCAAAGTTGTTTACAAGCATTCAAAAATATGAAAAACAATCAGGGATAATAGAATTTTCAAAGTAACATTAAAAACCTTAAAAGCTGTAACAGTTTAAAAAGCCAATTGAAAAATGCATAATAAATTCCAATGGACCCTTTTCACAAATCAGCTGCAACTCATATGTGTAACCATTTAGTACAAAGACTGATGAGTGAGACATGTGTGAGCCAGTGAACATAAAACATAGAATTCTAGAACAACTTCTAGAGATTATTCTAGAGTTTGGAGACATTCTAGATTATTCGGGGAGGCCAAGTAATCCAGCAACCTGCCTCCTGATTAATGTTGCTCATGTGGTCCAGGAACTCAATCTTGGCTGCAACCACAGCGTCCTTGACAGATGGCCATCTAGATTCTGCGGAAATCCTTCCGGCCAAGGAGGGCCCCCAGCTTGCACAGCAGGCTGTTCCAGTGTCTTGCAATTAGGAAGATTCCTCAATATTTAGTCAAAATCTGCTTCCCTGCAACTAGTTCTGGGCATGTCATCTGAAAAAAGCAAACATGTTCCATCTGCTGCATGACTTCCCTTCAGGTTTATAACAACTTCTCTCATATCGCCTCTTAATTGCCTCTTCTTCAAGCTAGATACACCCATCTATTTTAATGGTTTCTCATCAGACTTGCTTTACAGATCTCTCAGTATTCTGTTGATGGCATATACTTTGGGGTAGAGATATCATTTGATATGAACCCATTTCTGATTGTGAGCCAGGCCATCATAAGACTCCAATAGACACTTTTAGCACCTCTTTCATTAATATGAATGGGATATAAAAGAGCTTAACTATAGTTGGGTTATGCTCCAACTTCTGAGTTTGCAGATGACTTAGTACTTCTTTGATTCATCCTTGCTCTGCTTTATAATTCATAAGACATTTCAGTCTACAGTGTAATGGACAATTATTTAAGACTTTCTAAAAGGGGAAAAACTTTGTGTAAAAGGTTATTTATTCAAATGAAGAAAACTGCTTTGACAGATTTACATTTTTCTAATATGATTCTTCTCATTGATGATTTAGACCTTGGATCGGCATTTAAATCTTACAAGGATTTTCTCTCAGTAATGGAATTTGGATTATGCCTGCTTTACATATTTGGAGAACATAGTTAATTTAAGGCCTTTATTCTCCACTATCTTCAATCATCAATGAAATGATGATGTCTTTGTAGATAGAATAGCCACAAGACAATGCAGAAGTTAATTGAGACTATTCAAAGAAGCACCATGAATTTCCTGGTTGAATGTCCATTTTGCCTGCAAGAATCCCTCGAAGTATAGAATATTTTCAAGGATGGGAGTAAATAATCCTATTGTTATATAGAATGCTCATTGTATGATACAACAGGGAACCAGAAATATTGCTCTCTACAATTATACACTAATGTTCATTTATCAGCATTGCTTATTTTCTTCTGAGGAAATTCCTGTCTCAAGGAATAATGCAAGGCCGAAGGCACTCCTGCTCCCAGAGCTGATTTCCCAACAGACTCAGAAGAGAGGGGACAGAAGGGCTTACCTGATGGCAATCTTAATGAAACTCTGTTGCATGGAACTTCTGAAGCATTTCCCTGATAGTCACTCACTCACTCACTCACTCACTCACTCATTTAATTTCTATACTGCCCAGTAGCTGGAGCTCTCAGGGTCGTTTACACAGAAACATAGAAACAGAGCAAGTCAGAAGGGTCCTCCCGCACCATCTAGTCTGACCCCTGGAAATGGTGGTGGTGGTGGTGATGATTACAAATGGAACCTGCAACATGATTTTGCAGTTTATGCCAACTTCCTAGGGTTGTTGTTCCTCAGAGCACAGGGCACTCTGGGAAATAAGGTAGTTCTGGTCTTCGGGGTGGGGGCAGCATGAGGAAAAGGGCCATTTTCAAGAGACATTCTAATGTTCTGTTTGTAAGTACTCTCAGCCCTTGGCTAAATTGATAGGCTCATCCAGTTTGGCTTGTTTCTGTTGCTTTAGCCAGCCCGCACCCCCATCATCATAGAAACATAGATCAAAGAAACAGAGTGAGTCAGAAGGTGCCTCCCAGGCCATCTAGTCTGACCCCACAGGTCTAGGCAGCTCCACTCATGACATGTCCACTATGTGCATGTTTAGCCTATCCTTGAACACCCTCACCGATCTGGCTTCAACCACCTCCTGTGGAAGCCCATTCCACACCCTCGGGGTCCTGTCAGGAAGTACAACACATAAAGTGCTATATTTTGTGTTGGCTGTTACTGATGTAATTTAACCTCTTTGGAGTAATAAATATACATTTCTGCCCATGTTCATAGATACACAATGTATGGAAATAAAGATGTGATGTGCTTCTTCCAATGGAACTGCTGACATCAGCTTGCTTGCTTGTTTGCTTACTTCCTTCCCTCTCTCCCTCCCTCTCAGATGGCCATGCTTCTTGATCCCCCCACCCTTTGGTACAGTACTAATCTCGATGCAGTCCTTGAGTTAATAACTGCCTCACAGTATCTGGAGAAGTACAAAACCCAGCACAAAACTCATGTTCTGGTCCATACCGCAGGGTTCAGATCAGATCAAAATGGCATTCCCAGTGCTCAAAATCCTCCTGATTTCCTTGTGTGCTTCCCGGACATAGGGCTGTTAGCACCACTGGTCCAAAGCCTTTGTAAAAGTGGCTGAATCTTTCCTTCCCGGGTGTATTTTTCTGTGGGAAGAAAGAAGATGAGAAAAGAAGTGGGAAGGGCAGGAGGCATTATGGATGGAAGATAGTGATATCTGGGCCCTCTGTAAAGTTCAGGGAGTCAGGCTGTACAAGGACAGATTAAATGCTTCATCTGATAGCACCCTTGTTGGGTGATCTTGCACCAGTCACTATCTCTCCATACTTTGTGACTAACAGATAGGATATTGACTGCTACTCATTGATCCTGTGGAAGGGAACTACTAAGACTTCCTATTATGTCCCAAAGTTGCTTTGTTCCAAATTCTGCTGAAGCAGAAACCAAACTCTTTATTAATATTCAAGCTTACTTAAAATTTGAGTAGCTTTCCTAATACATGCCAGGACACTGTAGACTATCATTCTTACATATATAGTCAGGATCTCCATATGTTTAGTGGGGTCCCACCTTTCACTATAATCTCAGAAAGTATTCTGCTGCTTGGATTAGTCATACTTTCAGTAGCCATCGTTAGGGTATATCCCAAGAAATCAAAGGGATTCACGTTAGTCATAACTAAGGATGGGTCCAATTGTATGGAGATGTGTACACTGAATTTCTCCCAATGCTGAAATGAAATGGGAATCATCTGAACATGCAGAGTGATTTGCATGCATTATGGCTCCTCCTTAAGTGCATTGAGACCTGCCTATCACCTTAATCTCACTTAGCTGATGATGACATAGAGCCTTTCATCCTGAGCTTCTACCAGCAGCTGAATCCATGAGCATTAGCAATTGACCATGTTTCTTTCTATGCCAGGAGAACCTTCACTTGCTGATTTCTACAGATTAGTCTTCCATTAAGTGCATAGGAAGAGACCAGTCCTGCTTTTTAGCTGTTTAGACAGTAACTCTGTGTCTGTGGTTTCCAGTTTCCTATTGGATTGATCAGAACCAGACCTCTATTCCAAGTCTTATGAACAAGATATAAGCAAGTCTTGTTGCAAAGTACTGAATTTATCCTTGAAGGTGTGCTTATTTACAGTGTTACAGCATCAATATTATTAGGGTTCTTCCCACGTACCAAGTCATTGCATGGTGTTATGGTTAAGTCATGAATCATAATAATGTGGGTGATATTATGTAGTAAGTCACATTTAATGTGTTTTACACAAGGCTGAAGGTCAATGGCTGCAACAGCACCTAGATATAAATTATTGCATAATAAATGGATGTCTAGGATCATTGTATCTTGACACATTTATCAGTATGTACACAGAGAAGTTTGGAAGGCTTGAGGAGGCAGAAAGATACTTTGTATATTGCAATGGTCACTCCAAAGCTGTGTCTGTCAGGAGTTCAAAAGTGGGTAACTATCAGCAGGAGAAATACTCTCATGCTGCTCTACACGACTGATAGAAAAGCTCCCTCAATTGTGATTGCCTTGGAAAAGTTAAGTAACTTCCCCAACCCAAAAAGGCAAAAACAAAACAAAACTCCACCTTATCCAAGGACAATTAGAACCTGTTGCAATGGTGGCAAGGTGGGGGTGTGGTGGGATATAAGCTTACACCCAAACTGCCCTCCTTCTCCTATAACCCCTGCTCTGGGCGGGGGGGGGGGGGGAGTAGGGAAGGCAACTTTTCCTATTTCTACTTATAAGTGTATAGCATCACATGAGGTCCCAGAGATCATGGATATACCCTCATCACTGCCAGATCATCATTATGAAAGCAGCTACATAAAAGAGAGAAGGAGGAATAGACAGGAGTACCCTGTACAGGCAGGAGTG
>NW_025335505.1:924829-928786 GCF_004798865.1 Varanus komodoensis | reverse complement strand
GCTGCCCTCCAAGGAGGAAAGGAGCGTGGCTAATAGCAGAGGGGCCTTCTCGGTAGTTGTGCTTCTCCTGTGGAACAGCCTCCCAAAAGCAGTTCACTTGGTGTCCTTGTAACAATCTTTCTGGCACCAGGTAAAAGCAACTTTATTTTCTAGGTATCTTAATAAGTGATTTTATCTTGATAATTTTAGTAATATTGTTCTTTTAATCTACACTGTTTTCAGTTATTATCCACCAGCTGTATACTGTTTTGTTTTATTGTTTTATTGTTTTTGTTTATTGTTGTGTGTTTTAATTGGTTGCTTTTATTGTTATAGTGTGTTTTATCTCATTGTAATCTGCTTAGAGGGCTCTTAGACCAACATAGCACAACATAAGTTTAATAAATAAAAAATAAGGTCAAAATTAGATTGTACAAGTGATAAGAAACCAGTTGTTTGGAGCTGGGGAGGTGATCAGCAATCCTCAATTTAAGATATAAAGCATATACGTAGCAGAAAGGGGAAAAGGGTCAAAGAAAGAAAGAGAGTGAGAAGAAAGGAAGTCCAGAGTCTTAGAGGAGATTCACAGCTACTGGAACTGGAGGATCGGTAGAGAGAAAGCTTGAACCAATGGCAGTAAGATATTGCTTGAATAAGGGACCTGGATTAAATAAGGGCACGGACTACTTCTGTTGGGTGGATGCATTTATCCCTGTTTATTTTGTTACCCTAGAAATCATGTTTCTGAGTGTTTCTGAGGAGAGGTTACAACAATTGAGATTGCTTAGTTTAGAATAAAAAGGTATTAGGATTAGTGATGGCCACCAAGTATGGACAGCTATGCAAGTGGGTTGGACAAATTCATGGAAGAGAAGGCAACCAATGGTCACATTGTCTGCAGTACCATAGGCACCGGTTGCTGGAGAACTTGGGCAGGAAAGTCCTGCTCTGCTTGTGGGATCCTTTGTGGAGCTGGTTGGCCCTGTGTGAACAGAATGCTGGACTAGATCAACCATCGGTCTGATCCATCAGGGCTTTTATTATGCTTCTGGCAGAGTAGACACCAGAAGCTGAACATAAGGAATGTACATGCTGCAGAATTTGAGAACATCTCTTATTCTCTTAGAAACATTACATTTGTGGCAAAACTTGTTAGCTTCTGCTGGTTGATAGCCAGTTGACATGAGCCATTAATTTATTCCAATTGCCAATTTTAGTCTCTCTCTGTGACCTTTAGGAAGTCATTTCTCTTCTTTCATGTTGTGTGCAAATTCTTTATTTGTATCCCTTTGCACGTGACAGAGTTTAGTAGTCGATCTTAAACCTTTTGTCATTGTTGAGCAATTTAAGATGAAGCTGCTGTTCTTAATGATCACCCCTCAGTAGATAGGGAATAAAATCCTTAAACCCTCTAAAGCCTGGCTTTTTTCTCCAGTAATAAAGCTGAGGCATTTTGACTTTGAATAGAAGTGCTGATATGTACCAGTAAAAGTAAACCCAGATCTAATTGCCACAAAAATATAAAAGCCCTTTTAAGCAGGAACAGTGTTCTCTGCTTCCTACATTTTATTAAAGTCTAGTATGCTGCTCATCTGGAACTCAGTAACTTGATCAAGTTCTTCAATAGCTATGAGAACTAAGATGTAGCCTAGCATTTGCTCTTGAATTAAGCTCTTTAATTACTTTCAGCTTTTTTAAAAAAATTGTATTTGGTAATTAATCCTTTTAATGCTTCAGAAGTACTTAAGAGGTGGTTTGTGGCTCTGTCTCTCTTTTCTCTTTTTTAATTATAACATTTTATTTTGAATTAGGAAGAAAGCTAGCAAAGAGACAAACGTCTGTAATCATATACAAGATTGCTAAAGAAACAGTCTGTAATCATATACAAGATTGCTAAAGAAACAAAGAGATCCACTAATTATACTTAGGTCCGAGTGAGCTTGCATGCACCAGTTGCTGAGGAGCTTGGACAGGCAGGGGTCTTACACCGACCCTGCATGAAGGACCCTGTGGACAGCTGCACTGGATGGACCCTTGGTCTGATCTTGCATGGCTTTCCTTATATCCCTCTGTTCTTAGGAGAAGGCAATCAACGGCTACCAGTCTTGATGGCTATACACTTCCTCTAGTATCCAAGACCACTGGCCTGTTTAGACCAGTTGCTGGGAACTTGGGCAGGAAGGTGCTTTTGCATACACACACACTCATGGGGGAGGGGCTGCTTACATCTTCCCTTTCCATTGTCCACTCAAAATCCCCCATGTTGTTTCAGATCTGTGGTGGTACTGGTGGGAAAATTTTTCCCTTCTCTAATTTTCTCCCCTTTCTGGACAGGAGTGTGGCTTGAGTAGGGGTAGTTTTGCCCATTCGAAAGGCAGGAAGGAAAAGGGTTAAGCAGTTCTTCACTGGGAGCTTAGAGAATCCTGTGGGAGTACTAGAGAGGTATACAAGCTTAATAATAAATAAAATAAAAAGCAGTTCCTCACTCCTCCCATCCTTCCCTTAAACTGGCCACCTTCCACAGCTGGTTTTCAGTGAAACAAACCAGCCAGTGACCGTTCACACTGACACACCCTCTGCATCATGTCTACTCTGACACTAAACCATACTTGTTACAGTAAAGCCAACAGGGCAGCAGAAATCAGCCAGCAGTTCATTAGCATTCCTCTCAAAAAGCACCCAAAGTTGGTCACTCCCACTTTATGTCAAGGAACACTTTAATACGATGAACACTGGGCCATGGCTGAGCCATTTCATGCTCACCTAAACTCTGACTAAGCATTCTGTACAGGTAGACAAACTAGGCTGCGTGGCGTTCATGCAGGTCATTGACAGCAATGCTTTAAGCTGTTTGCCACCCCTTTGATTTGTGCTCCTATAGGATGAGCATCTTGGAGAGAATCTGCTTTCATTTGCGAAGCAGAAATTGATGGACGGGGGAAGAGAGTGGCCACTGAGTCTGTGTAAAAGAAACTGCACGTCTTATCCTTTTTTTATTATTATTTATTTATTAAAACATTTCTATGCCGCCCTTTGCTGAAGCCTCAGGGCAGCTCACAACATAGAAAAAATACACAATAAATTAAAACAATAACAATTAAAATATATACATTAGAATAAAATAAGCCGCCCTGGCCAAATAAAATTCAATAATATTAACATTTAAAATGCTGCCTAAATAAAAAGGTCTTTGCCTGGCGCCGAAAAACAAATAACGACGGCGCCAGGTGGACCTCTCTGGGGAGTGCATATCCTTTGCATCTTGTATGCGCGCATGTGTCTGTGCATACCTATTCTTGGGTGTGAACAGGAAAGGAGAGGAGCTCTTAGAGGACCTGGTTCTCCTGTTGCCCTGCTTTTTCTGTAATCACCTTGTTAATATGTAATATGTTCACATGACTCCAGTCCTCCGACAGCTTCACTGGCTTCCCATTGAAGTCCGGGCCCAATTCAAGGTGTTGGTGATGACCTATAAAGCCCTAAACGGCTTGGGTCCTGGTTACCTGAAGGAGCGCTTACATCCATATATGCCCGGCCACCCCTTGAGATCTGAGGGAGAGGCCCTTCTCCGGGAACCCTCCGTGAAAGAAATTAGGAGGGTGGGTACTCGGAGGAGGGCTTTCTCTGCGGTGGCGCCCAATCTATGGAATGTGCTCCCCAGAGAGGTCCGCCTGGCGCCGTCGTTATTTGTTTTTTGGCGCCAGGTGAAGACCTTTTTATTTAAGCGTCATTTTAATTGTTAACAATATTTACTTATTTATCTGGGCAGGGTGACTTCTTTTCTTTTCTTTTATAACTTTTCTTTTATAACTTCTTTTATATCGTTTATATTTTTATTTATTTTATATTATTAATTTTATATTGTTATTTTTGTATTGTATTGTATTTTATTGTGTTGTAAGCTGCCCCGAGGCTTCGGCAAGGGGCAGCATAGAAATGTTCTAATCAATAAATAAATAAATAAATAAAAAATGTGAT
>NW_025335505.1:749341-924729 GCF_004798865.1 Varanus komodoensis | reverse complement strand
TAGAAATGTTCTAATCAATAAATAAATAAATAAATAAAAAATGTGATTCATGACTGAGTCAGGTGGGCTTTCCCTTTAATCGGTTTCCCACTCTGTTGGGGATGTGCATCCAGCACAGCAACTTTTCTTTCAGATTTAGTTTAGGAAGAGGAGGAGAACAATATTTAAGTGGAGGGAAGGAGCTTTGAAATTCACTGTTGAAAGGCCTGCTTTGGATAGATTCAAAATTAAACTGTCCCTTAAAACAGGGTAGTGTAGTTATGAGGATTTGGCTTGGTTTACCTTTTACACCACATTCATTGTAGCAACATTATCGTAAGAACTAAAGTGGAGCCGTGCTGGATCAAACCAACAGAATACCCCAGTTGGACACCTCCAAGCAGGACATTAGTGCAAAAACAATCTGCCCCATGTTCCTAAGCAACTGAGGCCAACTCTTCTTGATGGTAGAGATCATGTATAGTCATCAAGACCAGTAGTTGTTGATTGTCCTTGCCTCCATGAATTTATCTAATCACTTCTTAAAGTTCATGTCCATCACTACACCTCATGGTAGAAAATTCCATAATTTAAAGACACCATGCATGATTAAGACCCTCCTTTTCCCTACTCTGAACCTCCCAACTGGTCAGAACAGACTTTCTCCCCCCCCGTAGTCCACCCGCATTTATTTTAAGCAAATGGATTTATATGACATGATTCGATGAATGAACAAATTGACCTACTATATAAAACCACCACCTTTTTTATAACAAGAATGAGGAATTTCAGTTATGTTTGTGGGGTATTTTACTACATCAGGCCATTTAATGATGTGTCCTGGGGTAATGAAATTCCCTATCAAGAAATACATGATGATAGTGTCAGAAGAGGCACAATATAGACTTGAAAAGTATAACGAAGTATGAAGACCAAGCTTTAGGTAAAAGTATCATTATTACTAAACTATATTTATTTATTCTGGTGTTGGGGCAAAGTCCTCCACCCCACAACCATTTACATTTATGTCTCTACTAATTTAAATGGGTCCAAATGAAAACCAGTAGCTTGGGTCAACCTGCTATTTAAATAACATTTTAGACTGCTTCCTGAGATTACCTTTCTTTGGAAAATTCATGGGACATTTTCATACCCCAGCTAAGCTGCCTGGATTTGGAGACATAAAAATACCCCAGTGGCAATGCCAAGAGACTCAGCATATTTTTTGCCTGACAGAAAAAAAAAAAAAAGCAAGAGCTTTAAATGACCGAAATTTGCAGACGTTTCATATCCTGGGTGGACTATGTTGTAGGTCCACTCCTGTTTCAACTTTGCCATGGTAGGGGGCTTGATTGCCCCACCAGTCTTTCTTTGGGCCTGGCGATATCAGGTGATACGGTACACTCACAGATTTCAGCCCCCTTTCCATTTTGCCTTTCTTCTTGCTGAGAGAGGCACAGAGTTCCATGAGATCTTCAGTGCATGGACTGGGGTGGACAGTGACCTAAAGAGTAGCTCCTTTAGGTGCCAGTGGGATCCTGCCTTTGTGTACTGCTTGTCATCCAGATGAGGAGGGGCACTCCAAAATGCCCACGTGGCACATTAGAGCAGCTTCACTGGTTTGCCATTCCCTACTTTTGCACCCCAGATGTGTGCAAATATGTTTGGGGGTTTTTTGTTTGTTTGTTTGTTTTGTTTTTTAAAAGACAAAACCACAGAATTCTACTGGTGCATGTGTATTTCTTTTTTCTTTTTTAAATTTTATTTCTAAAATACAACTACAAAAACTACATTTAAAAAGAAAAACATTAAAGTTGAACATACAATTAAAAGAATTCCTACAATACAATGTCCTACTATCACCAGGACCAATGATACATGTTACAAATCAAAGAGAAAAAAAGTTTATTTAAACACTTCAGGATATTCCCCCCTTTCAAAACTGTAATGCTTCTTTTGAAGACTCATATCCTTTCCTCTTTTTGAAAATGCTCAATAAACACACCCCAAATATCATTAAAATTATTTTTTTCTTTATATGCCATTTTTGCCCTTAAAATTCAAATGTTAACTTGCTGTTAACAGCTAAATTCCAAACTTCTCTATATCAATCAAATAACTGGTAATCCTACTTTACTTTCCAATTCTTAGCTATAATTAATCTTGCTGCAGTTATTAAATTTGTTATTAATTCTTTATTATTCCATCTCCATTGTTTTTTATCAAATACTAAAAGTAATGTAATTCCAGGGCATGTATCTATATTTAGATTTAGTATTTTGCTACACTCTTTAAAAAATTTCTTTCCAAAATTTCATTATATATTCACATTTCCACCACATATGAAAATATGTGGCTACTTCATGATCACATCTACAACATAAATTGGAGAATTTGTTATCTATACAATTCAGTTTCACTGTAGCTAGATACCACTTCTATATAATCTTGTAAAAAATTTCCTTTAGTCTTTCTGACATACATTTTACTATCCTCTTCATCCAAATATTTTCCCAATCTTCACTGCTAGCATTCTTTTCCAAATCTGTGTCCCATGTTACTTTAAATGAATCATATCAATCCTTTTCTAACAATATCTTATAAATTTTGCTTATTCACACAGCCTACTCACAACCATGGTGGAGGTAGGTTTCCCAGTTCAGACATCATTCCAACCCAATATTGGAGAAATGAACCTTACTTCAAGCCATGGGTTCTCAGTGTGGCCTATTGAGCAACAGCAAGCCACCCTGAGGATAGTCATCCGGATTTAGACAACATGGCAACCCACCATGGCTCACTGCCCATGGTGAGTTGTCCATTGAAGTTGAATGCATTGTGCACCTCACATTTGCTCGTTTAATCTTTCATTCAGTTTACTGGCCAGAACGTTGACCAAGTGGGTGACACAACAAAGCATGTATTCTTTCATATGGACATTTGATCCCTTTGCTTCCTTATGAAGGGGATTGTACATATTTGTTATTTTTGTATTTTATTGCATTTTATTGTGTTGTAAGCCACCCCGAGGCTTCGGCAAGGGGCGGCATAGAAATGTTTTAATAAAATAAATAAATAAATATTGGCCCTAAGAGAGTCACATGAATAAAAAAGCAGCTAAACTGTTAAAGCTCCCATTCACTTATCCAATGTCTCTCAATTCAAAGTGATACACTGAAACAGTAATTTGCATGCAATTAATCTGCTAATGAAGAAATGGGAATAGCTATGGAGTGAAACTTGACTTAATTACCTAATAAACAAGTAGAGAAACATTGCAAATGGACTAAATGCTTTAGTTTCTCAGCAAAAAGCACTAAAGAGAAAAGTATTTGTTTGTTTTCCAGTGGGGAAGGTAGTAGTTTGGAACTTAGATTCATGGTTTTATCTTCCTTAAAGGATATATTTTTAATAAGAAGTTTAAGAAATCAGTCATCATTGCATGCTACTAATTCCTGATTTAACAATGTAAAATCTACTGTCAACATATTTAGACTTCAATTTAGAATTTAAATTAGACTTCAATTTAGGCTTTTTCCAATTCTATGAAGTTGTTCACTGAACCAATGTATGTAAATTTTTAATTTTATGTTGTGAGCCGCCCCGAGGCTTCAGCGAATGGGGCGGCATAGAAATGTTTCAATAAATAAATAAATAAATGTTCGAAGTTTGGTGAGTTGTACCTTCCCATGGAAATAGTTAACCATCATGGATTAATTATTAATTATTTGTGAAAATCATTTTAATCCTAGCCTGCACAGTCCTTATTCGCATTAACTGACATCACAATCCCATGCATGTCTTTTCAGAGGACATTCTGAGCACCACTGAGTTCAACTGGGCTTGTTTTACTTGTTACATCCCATTAAGTCATTTCCAATGCTTTCCTTTCTTCTGCTTTTGACTTTCTCTAGCATGATTATCTCCTTCAGGGAGTCTTGCCTTCTGATGATGTACCCAAAGTTTGACAGCCTCACTTTTGCCCTTTTTGTTTCTAGGGAAAGCTCTGGCTTGATTTGATCTAGGATCCACTTGTTATTTTGGTCGGTGCAGAGTATTGCAAAGCTCTCCTATAGCACCCTGTTTCAAATAAATCATTTTTCTTTCTCTCAGCTTCATCTCTGCTAAATATAGGATTGTGCTCTTAATGATCATTTAAACCATCACAAGAAACAGTCCAATGCACCTATAGGTGATATCTTTTGAATATCAACTGTTGCTCTTAGGAGGGAAAAGTCCTAAATTCATTGCCTGATTATGGTCATTGATATTAATGCTGCCATCAGTCCAGGGATAGAAGATTTAAATATTATTTACCTCTGTCATTCCCATCTGAATTGTTCAGATAATCAAGGCAAGCAATTGATTCATGTTTGTAGGGTTACTTTCATGATTATTTGTTGCTGCTGCTTCCGATATTCTAAAGACGATATCCAGTGGTGTCACCTTACTTATGTCATTGACTTTATGTCACCATTACCAAAATCTAGTAAAATGCTAACGCCTTATGCTGGCAGAATGGATTTCACCATGCAACCTAATCTGCCAGCACACAAACACTAGTGCAACATTTACCATGGAAATGGAGCAGCAGCACTGGATACTGCTCTGCATGCAATTGTAAAATATATGATGAATACAAAGGAATGGCAAGACATTTGGCAAAGTACACAAATACTTGAATTCAGCTTGCAATTCTAAGTTGTGGATTTGTTTGAATGCATTTCTCTCATTAATGAAGACAGACAATACATGCTTAGGCATTCAAGTAAACAAGATTATCTTAATTAAGCAGTATAGAATATGCATTCATTCACATTAAGCAAACTGAATGTGCACTTAGATAAAAATGATCATATGGACAATTAATGTTGCTTTCTGTTCAAATGCAATGTGAATTAGCAGAATTAAATGTCTGTTAAGTTCTCCTCTGAGAACACTGTGAAACTCAACTGAGTTTTTAAATCAGTTGCTTATATATACTTGTTTCTGTCTTGCATTTTGTGCATTGATTTTAGAATTGTGACATTTTATGCATTAGTTTTATGATGATCAAGTCATCCAGAAAAATTCTTCTAGTTCCTTCCTCTTTAGAGAAAGTGCTTGAGTTTTAAGTTATTGTAAATAAGGAAGGTATGATATATCCCATACAATACAATTAAATTCATTGATTTTTTTGAATTTAATAAATTTTCTATACAATTTATTGAAAATCATTGGGCGTAACCCTGTTTAAAAGCTACAACTGGGAACGTGCAGAACTGCACCAGGAATGTTTCCTAGGATGTGACCCAAGATGCTCTAACAGAATGCATGGTGCTGCACAGGTTTCCACGCATCCAGAGCGGGGGCACAAGGCAAGCCATCGACACTTCTCCTGACTTAAACACTTGCTAATCTCCCTGAATTTTACTTTAAGTAAAATTTAATGATAGTTAACTGCAAGTCTTATCTGCTCTGCTCAGTGTATGAAGAATTTCTCCAACAGCCCATGGTTCCCCATAGGATATCAAGAGCTGGTTGGTCTGATTTGTGTTGGTTGGTTGGTTGGTCTTTTTTCACCGGGGGAAGCTCAACTGTTGTACATTTGCTTGAGTCTTCATCAAGCAAATATGTCATGAAACCAAGAAGCTTTTTTGCCATCTTTAACACAATGAGCATGGATTTCCGTCAGTTAGTTTAGGTTGTATTTCCTCAGCACAGAAATATATTTCTATGCATTGTGATTCCTGAAAGAACCTGGATCTGTAAATCTCCTTACTAACCACAGCCTCCACTTTAAGAATGTTAAATTTTACAATCCTTGTATGCTTCCGTGTGTCAGAAGTCTTCCTTTGGGAGCAACTATTAAAAAGTAGAACAGCTGTGACAAAGAAGTCTCCATCTGTATAGAATAAGGGTTTGATTAGAGATCCAGACAAGTTCACCTTGGCCATGTAATTCATGCTTCTGCAGCAGAATGTGTGAAGTTTCTTTAACTCATTAAATGTGAACACAGTTTGGGTCTGGCTAATAGTCCAGCTAATCAGATCTGCTGACAAAGCACCCAAGGCCCAGACAGAAGACTGCAAGAACTGGCACTTGGTATGCTTTGGCATAGTATCGGATCGGAAACTGGCCTTGCCTCCATGTTGAGCTGCATGAAATCTGTAGAATGCACCACCCCAGGATGGTATAATGCCTGTGAATATGGAAGTCCCATTCAGCTGCTGTTTTTATAAGGCAATTGCAATTTCATTTTAGAAAGCAATGAGAAACCCTTGTAAATATTATTAATAATAGAGCCATTCCAGATGTTAATCTATGTTATTAACAAAAGGCTGGATCCAGACTTAGTCACGCTTGGCAAAGTTCCATGGATTTTAATGGGCCAATTTGGTCAAGATGAACAATCCCAATGATGCTACACTAAGTGAAATTCAACCTGGCTCCAACCCGTAATATCAAGGGAGCGTCACTTTCACTATTCTGGTTAATAATGATTAATAGATCATTTACAAAATGGTTATGCCTCTACTTTGCATTTCAGCTATCGTTGAGTTCAGGAGGGTGTTCATCATGTCTTGGCCAGCTGAGCCATGAGGCTACAACGAAACTGACCTGCAGCAGAGAATTATCAGTGTTATACAAAAGGATGCAGAATCATAACAGGGAATCCACTATTCTATCTGGGGAACTGCAAGACCTTGGAGATTTTCCAGTGACAGCCCTTAGAAAGGAGTTCATGATCAAGGATACTTGTGGGCTGGGTAGCAATATTCTATTTCATTCCTCCAACTTATTTGCACAAATAAGGTTATACAGGAGGAAATCATGCATCTATTTTTTGCAAGTAAAAACTATTTATCAGTAGACAAGCAGGGCAAAATACAACATTAACCTCTTTAGCCCTTGCCTTTATGAAATGTGAAGGCAGCAGTGAATGAATGCATTTATTTTTAATCCAGCAAGCTATATGAAATGTGCATTGCCAACACTTGTTTAAAAATCTAATTCTCCAGGAAGTTTGAAAACAGAACTCCTGTAGCTGGAAGCTCTTTGCAAATCAATGCACAGCTAAAATGTATTAATCACAGCCTCCATGTTTTGATAAATAGACTAAGGAGCAGCCATTGATTAATCCTCTTCTGTCTCTCCTCCTGGGATGGAATTGAAATTCAGGAGTCTCACACTCTTGTAGATGCTTTCCAGGGTGCTGTCAGATCTAGCGATTGTACACTGGGCTCCAGCAGGCAACTAGCACAAACACATTTTTTTGAAAACCAACACAAAGTAGCTCGGTGAAACTATATATTCAAAGGCCAACATTCCCAAGGTAGAATCTTCCTCAATACATTCTTTTGCCCATTGTGTACAATGGCTCTTCCACATGTAGCAGCATCTGTAATATATTTATTTTGTATTATGTGGGATTTTTAGGTATTTTAATTATCTATTTAAAGCTTTTATAGACTGTCCATCTACTGACATCTCAGGACAGTTTACAAGAAGCAACAGGTAAAAATGGCACAGTATCAAGTAATTCAATAATGTAAAACCACATTAAAACCAACTAAACATTAAAGAGAAAATAAAAAGATTTTCACCTGGTGCCAAAAAGAAAAAAGCATTGATGCCAGGTGAACCTCTCTGAGGTATCCAACATTCTCCCTCAAAAACTGAGGTGCCCAAAATGGACCCATAAATCAATAACAATAGACCTGACAAGAGTTTGGCACTGGTGGATTCCAAGTAAATGAATAAGCTATCAAGAACTCGTAATCTAGCATTTATTCCCACAGATCAACTGCTGCAAGCATTGGGCTCTACCAGGCCTATTTGTGTAAAAATATATACATAGCTCAGTTCCAAAAAGATGAGTTGCGGTCTAGCCCTGCCTGCAAAGTTGACATTTGGTGAATAAGACCCCCCACCTACTAGAAGAAAATGGAAATGTGAAGAATATGGAAGCACCACATTTCTGTATCTGTTGGCCAGATGAAGTTCATCTTATAAAAAAAAAAAAAAAACCAACACCCACACACAGCAAACCACACATTGGACAGAATGCTGGGGTCTGAGTAGCATGCCATTGCTCTTGCACAAATTTGTATCCTGGTTTGAGTGGTGGTGAATATCTTCAAGGAGCAGCCAGGAATACACATCAATGCTTGCAGAACAAATTTACTCAGGCCCAAGAAACTGGCACTCTTTGCTTGCTGGTGTGGGGAAAAAGCGTGCTTGGTGGGTGGAATGAAAATGTTCATATAGATTATTCAGGAATCCTCAAACACAAACAGCACTGTACATTTATATATTCTCACACTTTGCAAGGAATTTTAACACTTCATTACTATTTTACTGTGTAGTCTTCCTTTCCAATGTTGAGTAGAGGAGCTACAGAGTGCTACAATGGTTAATATCAACATTCCCCTAAAAAGTACTGTAATTTAAAAGTTTTATGTTTGTGCTTACTCAAGAGTAAGGACCCAGTTTCAAGCAAGTGCACAAAGAACTACTACCTAGGAGTCCTAACATGAGCATTTTCTCATAAATATTTTTAAAAGAATCCAAGGCAATTTAATTTTGAAGCCTGAAACTTCACTATTACTAATCTTCTTTATGCATCTGATTACAAAGCACAGATATTTAGATTGCTTTGTAGTTCATCTGAATCCAGTTTTTTTAAAACCCACAAATAAAAAGCCTTTCCAGCAGAGAAATTGCATTTGGTCATGATTTATTTCCTTTATAAATGAAGTGTATACATTAGTTTGAAAGTTACTGTTTTTGCAATGAGCTTGGCAAGATAGATAGCAAGTAATTCGAACACTGGGAAAAATTACAGTGAGAATCACAAACTCTAGATGATATACTCATGAAATAAACTCTCACATGTTTTATTCAGCAACACCAGTTGTTTTGATTCCATTTTTAAAGAATGACTTGCATTCAACAAAATGAAAAACATGAGAAGGATGCTTTTTCAAGAAAGACTTTACCTTTCAGAATGTCTCTGTATCCAACTCAACAGCAAGAATGGAGTGACTCTGAGAAGTAGAAGAAATTCTTCGAAAACCTTGAAGGTAAACAGTACTGTTCCTGGAAGAAAGCTTTGCAAATGCCTTTGACTGACAGAAAGATCAACACGTGGCTCCTAGATCAAATCAAGCCAGAGCCTTCCCTAGGAGCAAAAATGACAAAACTGAGGCCGTTCTACTTTGGACGCAACATGAGAAGGCAAAACTCACTGGAGAAGACCAGGGAAAGTTGAAGGCAGGAGAAGAAAAGGAAGACCAAACAGGAGATGGAATGACTTCCTCAATGGAGGCAGAGCCTAAAATGTACAAGAGCTAAGCAGAGCTGTTAAGGGCAGAACATTTTGGAGAAAATTCATTCATGGGGTCACCATAAGTTGGAGAAAGCTTGGTGGCATGTTAGAACAACAACAGATGGTGCAGTTTTAATTAATTAAATGTGGAAATAAGCCTGAATTCAGCAGCAAAGGCATAGACTGAGAAATTCTGTAAAGACCTCTCCCTTCTCCAAACAAGTCTTTGTGCACACATAGGCTTCATTGAAGTTAAAATAAGAAACAAAGGTGCATGAATCCACACAGAGAAATTACTTTGAGGCTGTTTTGGAAATTCAAATGAAAAAGAACCCGCCTTGAATTTTGCCATAGGCCAATGTGTGTGTGTGTGAGTGTGGATGGTGGGGAGGGGTCACACAACTGCTCAACTCCAGGACATTCCATTGGTCTGGCTTTTTAGAAAATATGAGTTTTAAGAAAATAAGGTGGTATATAAATGTTAGTAATACATAAAATACTTAGCAGGCTTACTAAAACTCTTTTGCTTTCCCTCAGACTTCCTGATGAGTTGTGGCCCCAAAAGATCCTATTTAAGTGTCTGCCTACAAGCTATGACTCCCCCATTTTTCTCTAGAGTAAGTACAGGGGGCCCTATCTGTGCTGCAAATGCCCACCAATTCCTAAGCACAATCAGGGAACCTACAGCTCCTCCAGAGCACAAATAGAGGAAAAATATAGCTGTTAGACACTTAAAATCATCTCTGTTCTGGCCCTTAACTTTCATCTGCCAAAGTAATATAAACTTTACAAATTTCCCTTTAAGCAAAACTGCAGCAGCAACCTTTTTTTAAAGCACTGCAAACTTGGGGGTTCCTTAGAGGGTGCCAAGTACAGGCAAAACTAGAGCTTGCCATGACTTCCTCTGGATGAATCTACACTGATAGCTTGCTCTAGCAAGAGGCAGGTGTGGAGCCTGTAATAAGGAAGAAAGCATCTCATTGTCCTTTGCCCTCACAAGCAGTAATAATTAGTGCAGCAAAAGTTGTCCTATTAAACACACACACACACTTAGAATTTCAGAACAAATAGCTTCTTAGATTGAGAATGCCAATGTGTTAAGCCCCTTCAGAGGGTAATTGGACAACTCTGCAATTCACCACATCCCATCTCTTCCCTTCCCAATACAACTCTTCAAAAGTGCACCCATATCCTCCGAAAGCACTCCGCTTTCCTCCCTGCTCACCCCTTCTAAGATGCAAAGCTCCTACCTTTCATATCACCTCCTCTGCACCACAAAATTATTGTAAACCTCCTTCAGCCTGAAGGCCAATTTCTATTTTTGAGATGTTTTGGGGAACTACATTCCAGTGTTGGCTGGGAGCAAAGGTAAAAAGGGCAGAGCCATATCCAAATAGTAATAGGATTGTTTAGTTTAAAGCCAGTGATTACCTGCCAGTCTCCCTACTTGAAACTAAGGTGGCCTCAGTTTGGGGTCATGCTGAGGGCACCTTTTCTGGGGTGTCTCGGGATTCATGGCCTCCATGTGGCCATGGTGCAATCCCAACTTGTCATAGGCCCAACACATCTAACAGGGCAGACTTGAGACCTCCCCCCACCCCCCAAGCTAAACATGAGGATGGTGACCTGAAGGTGGGATTTATTGCACCGATACTTTTGTCATGATCAGATCACCTTCTTGTGGGGTGTAGACTGATGACAGCACCTCCCTTAGCATGGGTGCAGAGCCTACTCAGAGGAAAACCAAATCTGAGATTGTTCTATGGACTGTGAAGAGATGCGAACGGGTGAGGCTGGTGACTCTTATAGCACCAGCTTGCCCATTGTATCTCTTATTCTAAGCTTTCTAGGTGGTGAAAGCTCTTATTCTGAGCTTTCTATCCAGGATGGTGAACTGACTCTGGGGATGGAGTTCAGCATCATGGATAGCCCCCTTTTTCTGATGAAACTAGATCAAAGTAGTTAAAACTGAAAAGGGACAGCAGGGATATCTAAATGCTCTCTCTAAATTGGGACCAAATTTGCATTGAAACTGCAGGACAGTTTGATGCAAGTCAGTGTGCAATTAAGTATCTTGGGGCAAACTTCACCTTTACACTGATGGGGTGATGGCCCAAAAAAGAGATTGCTCGGCAGTTCAGTGAAAATGTTGACTTTATACATTGTGCCTGCACAAAAAGTAAATTTTACATTAGAGGCTATAACAAAAGGAGTCAAACAGAGAAAATGTCATACTTTGATGGAAGAGTATGGTGTGACCACACTAGGAATATTGTGTAGAATTCTGATCACTGCACCTTAGATTGAACATTGACGAGCTAAAAAAGGTGAAATCCATTCTGTACTTGAACTGTACAAGTCCAAACTGATAGTCTGAAAGATACAAACAAAACAGTGGTAAAAAGTCATGACAGGGAGAAAGAGGAGGAGGACACAGTTAGGGTGCTGTCCTGTGGAGAAGAGCATAAGCAACTGAACTTTGTAGGTTCATGCTAATCTCAAGCCAAATGGGAACAGTGCTAGATATTATCTCTACCTCTGGCATTTCCTCTGTTCTGCATTTCTGCTATACAGGCTTTTTTGGCAATTTACCTGGAGAAATTCAGAGAGGAAGGGAAGGAGGCTGAGGTGGCTTCAGAAACCTCATATTATGGTCCTTTCAAAGATAGACTGGACATGCACATGGTGGGCATGTCATAAGCGGAGCCAGCTTGTGCTGGAGGTTAGACTAGATGGCCCGGGAGGCTCCTTCTGACTCGCTCTGTTTCTATGTTTCTTTCCTTCTTCTCCCTGACCCCTTTAACACCTTCCTGACCACAAAAGAGCTCTGACTCCCAGCTTCAAGGGCAGAGAGTTGCCTCCACAGCTGCAGAGCTGGAAATCAGCCAAAATCCAAGGGATGTAGGATGGATCCCTAAACAAATGACAACAATTAAACTTTTTACAGGCTGTTCTGATGCCAATGCTATTTTCTATTTCCAGCTTCTCTTCAAAAATGAATACAAAAGCTGTTTCACATATCACTTTATCAGCACTGAATTGCAATTACAAACTTCTTGGTACCTGCTGTCAAGGAAAGAAGTTTGTCATCTGGTGCTTTTTCTTCAAGGAATAAAGTGACAATCCCTTCTTTTCTTAAGAATGCAAGATCAAAGGGTAAGGATTTATTTTAAAAATGTACTGCTTGCAACTTTTTTAGAATACTAAATTCTGAGAACATCAGAAACACGGTTTTGTAAGACTTAAGATATAATGGAAGGGGGGAATCTTACAATTTATGACCCAATATGATATAAAATCACTGACTGGCCGCACCTGTGCCTCAGTGTGCCATGACTAATTGAAAATAGAGGCATTGTCATTGCCAAATTTTGTCAGATGCATCAGTCCAGGTGCTTTGACCACATCTTCAGGCCACATCAACTGAAACTCTGATCACAGAACTTCAGAACATGTTTTCTCCATTCTGTTTCTCTCCAAAAAATGGAAATAACAACCATTTATTTGCTTACAGTTTTTGTATATTGCTCAGTAGCTAAGCAGATTGCCGACTGGTGAACAATAAAAAGTCAACACATTAAAAGAACAAAATAAACAGGATAAACAGACAGCCATACATAGAGTGCATTGCAGTGATGAAGCTACTAGTGCCTGTATCACGGTGGCCAAACTATCCTTGTGAAACCAATTAAAGATGGTAAAAGGTACTCCGAACTGCCACTTGGGATTCCAGTGACAGGGATGGATCCAGGAGTCCCCTCAGACTACAAACCTGATCTTTCAGAGGTGCAGGCCCATCTAGGACAGGCAATGAGCCTATCTCCTGGACTTGGGAACTACTCACCCACAGGGCTTCCACCATAGCAGGATTTAGCTTCAGTTTATTGGCTCTCATCAAGCCCATTGCTGAGCCCAGATGCTGGTTTAGGTCTTGCACAGCCTCTCCTGATGCAGTTGTTGTTGTTGTTGTTGTTGTTGTTGTTGTTGTTGTTGTTGTTGTTGTTGTTGTTATTATTATAACATTTCTATGCCGCCCCTTGCCGAAGCCTCGGGGAGGCTTACAACACAATAAGATACATTGAAATACAATAGAACATAATAAATTACCAATAAATACAAAAATACAAAAAATACACTGAGATACAATAATATAAAATTAAAATTAACAGTATAAAATAAGTAAATAAAGAATATAGGAGGAGGAAAGAGAAGGAAGAAGTTGCCCTGGCCAGATCATATATTTTAACAATTAAAATGATGTTTAAATAAAAAGGTCTTTACCTGGCGCCGAAAAACCAGTAACGACGGTGCCAGGCGGACCTCTTTGGGGAGTGAATTCCATAGGTTGGGTGCCACCGCAGAGAAAGCCCTCCTCCGAGTACTTACTCTCCTAATTTCTTTCATGGAGGGTTCCCAGAGAAGGGACTCTCCCGCAGATCTCAAGGGGCGGTCGGGCATATACGGACGTAAGCACTCGTTCAGGTAGCCAGGACCCAAGCCGTTTAGGGCTTTATAGGTCATAATCAACACCTTGAATTGGGCCCGGGCTTCAATGGGAAGCCAGTGAAGCTGACGGAGGACTGGAGTCATGTGAGCATAACGCCCCGTCCCTGTCAGCAACCTGGCAGCTCTATTTTGCACTAATTGAAGTGTTCAGACCGTCTTCAGGGGAAGCCCCACGTAAAGTGCATTACAGAAGTCTAGGCGGGAAGTCACCAGCGCGTGTGTCACCATCGCCAGGCAGTCGAACTCCAGGTACGGGCGCAGCTGATTAATCAGCCAAAGCTGAAGGAAGGCGCTCCTCGCCACCGCTGTCACCTGAGCTTCCAAAGAAAGCTCTGGGTCGAGGAGTACTCATAGGCTGCGGACCTTATCCCTAAGAGGGAGTGTTGCACCATTCAGGACCAGGTCAAATCCACCCTCTCCGAAGCCCGATCTGCCAACCAACAGGACCTCCGTCTTGTCTGGATTGAGTTTCAGTTTGTTGGCCCTCATCCATTCCATTACCTCGGCCAAGCACTGGTTCAGCACTGCCACTGCCTAACCTGGATTAGTGGAAAACGAGAGGTAGAGCTGGGTATCATCAGCGTATTGATGATTCCGCAGCCCACCCCTCCTGATGACCTCTCCCAGCGGTTTCATATAGATGTTAAATAGCAGAGGGGATAGAATGGAGCCCTGTGGTACTCCATGGCATAGCTGCCATGGCGCAGAGACATAGTCCCCCAGCACTACCTTCTGGAATCGACCGTTGAGATAGGAGCGGAATCACTGCAAAGCAGTGCCTCCAACCCCCAATCCCACTAGCCTATCCAGAAGGATACCATGGTCAATGGTATCGAAAGCTGCCAAGAGGTCCAGAAGAACCAACAGGGGTGCACTCCCCCCTGTCCTTCTCCCTGCACAGGTCATCATACAGGGCGACCAAGGCAGATTCAGTACTGTACCCGGGTCTGAAGCCGGACTGAAAAGGATCCAGATAATCAGTTTCATCCAAGAGTGCCTGGAGTTGTCCCGCCACCACTCGCTCCAACACCTTGCCCAGAAATGGGATGTTGGCCACAGGTCTATAGTTAGTGGCCATCTCTGGATCCAGTGATGCTTTCTTCAGGACCGGTCATATTACCGCCTCCTTTAAAGGGGCAGGCACTCGACCCTCCCTCAGAGAAGCGTTAACCACTTCCAAGATCCAGGTCCCAATCCCGTGCTTGGAGTTATTTATTAACCAAGATGGGCAAGGATCCAATAGGCAAGTGGTGGGACGTACTCGTCCAAGCACCTTGTCCACATCATCGGGCCGCAATAATTGAAATCCCTCCAATAATTTTGGACCAGACGGTAGCATTGGCGTCTCCCCAGAGACCTCTGATTCATTAGTGGAGTCCAGCTAATGACGAATCTGAACGATTTTCTCCCTGAAATGCCTGGCAAAGTCATCACAGCGGGCCTTTGAGGGTGGCACCGGATCTTCCTTAGGACCCAGGTGAACCAGGCCTTGTACCACTCGAAAAAGCTCCGCTGGACGGCATTGTGAGGAGGCAATGGAAGCGGAAAAAAAAACTTCTTTTTCGCCGCCTTCACCGCCACAGCATAGGCCCAATAGTGGGCTCTCAGTTGTCCAAGCAAGATAGAGCTGTGTGTCATCAGTGTACTGATGGCACTTGGCTCCAGACCCCTCAATGAATGCTCCTAGTGGCTTCATGGGATATAGGGGAACTGTGCATTCAATCAGGAATTATGCTGTTTTAAAAGATATATTCAATTTTGACCACATGGTGGCTTTGTATAAAGAGGTACCCAATACTTCCACCTAAGAATCATTCAGCAAGGTAACATTTGCAGATTAAATTTTATGGTCATCTTGTAAACTAATATCAGGAAAATCATTTTTTCATGGCCCTCTTGACCTTCCTTCCTCGTCTGGGTTTGGCACTGCAGCTGTGAATTCAAAGTGGATGTTATTTTTTAAGTCTGCCCAGGAACTCCTGACATAGGTTCATTCAGTAATATCTGATTATAAAAAGTCCGGGCATCCTTTGTTTGGGTGGTTTCCGCTTCTGTTTAAAGCTGTTTCAGGGGGATAGGAAAACCTGCACATTAGGCCAGTGTGAAGTTGTTTATCAAGACTGTGTGTGAATTAGAAAGCAACAATTCAGCCATCTGGGAGAAAGCCCTTTCTCATGTGTTAGCCTCAGAGATGGAAGGCTTAGAGAACCCAAGTGGAAGGAGCAACCAAGGAAGGCAGCTGCCTCTTCATTGTAACAATTAAAAGAGTTTAAAAAGCACACTGGATACAATGCAATATGAAAAAGTTTTCTCATCATAATGCCTTTCTTCAGCGGCTTCCCAACCAGTTGCAGGAGAGATCTCATCCTTGGCAGGTTGCAGCTCTTTCTTCTAATTAGCACTTTGTCAGATGACTTTAGAATATTGTCAACAAACTTTTAGATGAAACCTTTCTGAAAAATAATCACACTGCATTTCCCTTTGAACTTCTCCCTTGGAACTTGACCATGGCTGAAAGGAACTCATCACTCAAAATGATATAAGAACTTCTTTGCTATGATGTACAGTAAATTAGCGACATCCAACTGTCTCTAAGGAAGCAAGTATAGAACAGAACAGAACTATAGAATTGTGTACCACATCAGTGTACAGATAGCAGTGAGGAAGTTGTTCATCTATGCCTTGCTTTAAATCTAGATTTCCACAGCCATTGACCACATTGGAACAAGGGTTCTTCCTTTGCCCTGTCCACTGCACATTAATACTTATTGCGGTATACTAGTCAGTGGGGGCTGCGCCACCTGGTGTCCGGGGTTGATTGGATTTGATCACTTCTACAATGTGATAAAAGCACAGCAAGTTGGTTCCTTCCATAGAAGTGAAGAACAGTCAGGCAAGGGGAACAGGAATTTATCCTCTAGAGGCAGTGTGGTGCGGTAGCCAGAGTGCTGCACTGGGGACCTGGGAGATCTTGGTTCTAGTCCCACTTGACCATGTTGCTCACTGGATAATGTCAGGCCAGGCTCAGCCTAACACTCACAGAGTTGTTGTTCTGTGGGTAAAATGTAGTGGAGGTCTGTGTAAGCTGACCTGCATTCCTTGCAAGAGAGGAAAAGATGGACTATAAATTTAATGTAATAATAGTAACAATAATAATAGTATTGCTGTGCTGAGGATAAAATGGAGCCATATAAACTGCCTTGTGTGCTGTGCAAGAAGGAAAAAGCAGAATATAAATGCAATGCAATAATAATAATAATAATAATAATAATAATAATAATAATAATAATAATAAATGTTCTGCATGTTAGCACTTGTGTTTTGGTTCACAGTAGAGTTGGGTGGGTCAACCAGATTTATGGCAGTATTCCATGCCTAACTCCACTTAACTATAGAGTCTGGTTCTTACTCAGAACCAAGGAGCTATCCATGGTGCTGAACTCCATACCCAAAATAATTTAGAGTCAGCAGCTCCACTACCATTTGCAGATGATCCCCCAGTACTGACCTGGTTTGTTTGTTATTGTATTCCCTTCTACATGATGCTCTGCTCAGGCATTCAGAATGTCATTAGCATCAGCTCACGCAGTGTGGAAGTCTGAAAAGGGGTGCCACATGATTAAGAATCCTAAAACGTCATTCCCCTTGCATGCTGATTCTGCCCAGATTCCTGTTGGCCCAGTAGGGTTAATTATGTTATATAAATCTGGAAGCAGCTCCTGGAGTTGCCCAAATAGCAGAGATGCAGGCTTCAAATACTGAATGGCCTTTTAAGACTTAGATACCAGAAATTGCTTCAGCTGGAAGCATTGGAACCATTTCAGCTGTAGGTCTGGATGCTTTCCCACAAATATTGCAGTGTATGGAAACCTCTCACTCCAAATGAGAAAGGGAGAGTGGGAGAGCACATGTGTGTAGCATCAATGGAAGACAGATGTTGCGCAAGGTTTTGAAGAGGCAGTGACACCAAAAAGGTTTCAACAGAGGCTTTTCCACCCTTACAGCCAAATCTGCCAGGTGGTCTCAGTAAAGGATCTTCCATTCATGTGTAAGCCATTTTGTTAGAACAAACCCACGCTCAAAGCAGCTTTCAGCAACAGAAAAAAACAAAGCAATAACACACAATTCCATTGCCAGAAAAAGCACGACAAAAATTAAATAGTCATTTCAGGAGTATTAAGAGGCTAAACATCTCACTGTTTCTGTGTGTGCATGGATTGAGAGAAAGAGGTCAAGGAAAAGGGAGAGAAAAAGAAAGGTTTAGCAATTATCCTCCAGGTTAAGGCCATCTGGATTATAAGTTCTGAGCCTGTAGACCAGGATGCCTCCCTTTCTGTCCAGCAGGTAGGTGTCTATTGCTTGTTTTGTTGCAAAGAATTGTAAATTTGACAGACTATTACTAATGTCTTGGAACTGGCTTTTTTAAAAACAGAATTACAGGTCTGTGGTTGTGGAATCTTGTTCTGTGGTTCATCATTGTTTTCCCTAAATACTGCATATGACATCCTTTTTATTGTTCTTTCTTCTTGTTTCCCATTCAATCAGATAAACCTCATTAATAGAAGCGAGTGTTACCGACGTCCTAATACAGTAAGTTATGTTATCAAATGACCATGAATTCATTTCATTCAATTCAGTTCAGACCAAATGAGAACTTTCACTCACAGTCCTCCTTAAATGCATGGTGGGCAGATTGGATGGCCACTTATTCATTTTGCTTGAGCAGGAGCATCAGCCAAATGATCTATGATTCTACACATTTTCATTATTTCTTTAACCTTTACTTTTACCTCTTTCTGCTCAAAGATGTCATTGCAATGATCAGATGAATCTAGCATGCTTTCACCACTACCTGTATGTAATAGCTCTGTGAGAACAGAGTCACGAAAGCATATACAAAGGTACTGTGAATACTTTGAAACATAGAAACAGAGCGAGTCAGAAGGGGTCTACGGGGCCATCTAGTCTGACCCCCTGGCTTCAGCTGGCTCTGCTCATGACATGCCTATCATGTGCATGTCCAGGAAGTTAATCAATGCTAGCTTATGACCCACACTTACTGGGAATTCCTCATTCATGGGGAATAATTGCGATCTCCATTATGAATGGGATTCAACGGGTAACCTGTACCTGCTGGTGTAGGGTAGCTACACGCTGAGCCAGTCAGTATAGTGGGTGTGTGGCCCTGGACATCTAAGGGCATTACAGACCTGTTATGGTTCAATCTTGGGTGGTTTAACACCACTTGTCCCTCTAAGAAGTTGACGCCAACCTCTCAGGAGCTGCATAACTAGTTAGCATGCCAGAGTTTCATTCGTTATCAGAATTAACCAGATAAATCGCTCCACCAACTAAGAAAAGCCATGCACCACCACCCACAGAATCAAGAAAGAGCTACCAATCAGTCAATACCTACCATGCCTAATCCAATGAGTTCAGTGAGGATTCCTCCCAGGTAAATGTGGATAGAACTGCAGCCTTAACATTACAAAAAACTTTTGAGCCCCTGACATTTAACTCTGGTTACTGTGGCAGAACAGATATGACGGAATATGATTGGAAAGATGAATCCATCAGTTTTGCTTTCTCCCTCTTTCAGATTCTGTAAATAACAAGTCCTTTCCACTCCACATGTGAATAAATTTGAGAATGTGGTGGTAAATTATTATCAGAAGCAAACCAAATCGAAATGCTCAGCCATCTGCTCTAGCTAAATTCTGGCAATACAGCTAGAGAGGAGAGGTTCATGTTGTACTTGACATCCATGTACCTCCTAAAGCCGAGGAATCTGACAGAAACAAAAAAGAGGGGCTTCAAAACATGGTGGAATCTGAGATTTGAAAGCAAAACACTCAGATTGCTGTGCCTGCATGGACAAACGTGCCAGTTACACACACAGACACACAAACTCCAATCCTCAAAGGCATTGCATCCCTTTTATGAAGATGTTTGTGAAGGTTGGGAGAGTTCTTATCAATGTTCCTGTTTTAAAAAATGAACCAAGCCAAACTCTTATCCATCCTGTTGGCAAATATCTATCCTGTAGCCTGCCTACATGTGGAGCATGGCCTGCCTCACACCCACTGGTAGACCAAGAGCATTTTGAATAAATCTTTCCACCTGCATTCATCCTTTCCACAAGTGCAGGGAAGCTCTGTGCAGGTTGGGGGAGGGGGATGCATACCTGCTTCCCATGAGGCTCTTGCTCTGGGGCATGAAACATTTTAACAGATGGCAAGTTACCCAAGTAAAATAAGACTCAGAGTCAATATCCATCCAATTTAAATATCTGAGCTGGAATTGTGACTCTTGTACAAGATTTTTTTATTGGTAGCTCACTTGAGATAAGTGATTGGATTATTCCTAAGAAATTTCCCCCCATGGGCCTATATCAGACGAAATACAACGGTGCATGTTTGGAAAAATGCCTTTTACAAAAAGATCTGTTATATGGTTGGTGAGGTGCAAATGTGCAAAATCAGCATAAAACAATTCCTTTGACTTTCTAAAAGTAGAATACATTCTAGTGTTAAAGATATTCTCCACATGTATGGATTGAATACAAGTTCATTCTGGTCGATTCACCACCTGGCATTCCAGCATCACCCCGCATACTCCTAGATGCAACTAGGTTTCCCTCCACCCTTCCCCCTGCAGGTTTTCAGCTAACATGCCTGGGATTCCACTACCCCTTTTCCCCATAGGATCCAAACTCTTCTTGGAGTTTATCCCAAACTTCAGAAAAGAGTTTAAGGAATTTAAGGATGCAAGTAACATTTTTTTAAAAACAGAAAAAACTGAAATATTGGCGTCAGATGAGCTCTCTTTTATGATGAGAAAATTCAAAACTCAGTTAAAAGTAATGATAGAATTTGTTTGTTTGGAGGCAAGAATAAGAATGTGCCCCTTAAGACTAGGTACAAAATAGGTTGAGTAGTTGTATAGCACAAAGAACAGGGGGCGCCTTAAAAGTTAACAAACTTACTAGGACATGAACTTCTCTGTTGTTGTTGTTGTTGTTAGTCGCAAACTTGTGTCTGACCCATCGTGACCCCATGGACAACATTTCTCCAGGCCTTCCTGTCCTCCACTATCCCCCGGAGTCCACTCAAGCTCACACCAACTGCTTCAGTGACTCCATCTAGCCATCTCATCCTCTGCTGTCCCCTTCTTCTTTTGCCATCTATTGTTCCCAGCATTAGGCTCTTCTCCAGGGAGTCCTTCCTTCTCATTAGGTGGCCAAAGTATTTGAGTTTCTTCTTCAGCATCTGGCCTTCTAAAGAGCAGTCAGGGTTGATCTCCTCTAGGACTGACCAGTTTGATCGCCTTGCTATCCAAGGGACTAGCAGGAGTCTCCTCCAGCACCACAATTCAAAGGCCTCAATTCTTCTGCACTCAGCCTTCCTTATGGTCCAGCTTTCACAGCCAACTTACCAGGGCATGAACTTCTCTGTGCAAGAGTCTAATTCTTCTGGTTTCACTGCATTTTCCCTCTAACCATATTGGGAAGAGGCAGCATGTCATAAAATGCTTAAAAAGGACAAACACTTTCTTTTTCAATAAAGGAGCACTTTTTGTCCTTCCTTGGTTATTGCTAGGCTTATCCTCTTCTTGTGAGAAGTTGCATGGGGGATGATTTCTCTAAGAGGCATGAGAGCTAATGAAAAATGCTAGAACCTGAGAGTCTGTCTATACATATGAGGGACACCACAATATACTTTATACAACTTGATTTCCTAGGGGACTTGGATTTAAGGAATATGTTCCATCTTTAATCTTACACTCATTACAGTTCTCCTCTCATAGTTGCTAACAGATCTTAATCATCATTGTTCACTTCAGGGCATTGTCTCATGTTGCATTTTAATATATTTAGCTTCTATTAATGTCATGTTAAGGCTGATAAAAAGGTTATTTTATCTCCCTTCTTTCAATGCATGAAATGGCCTCAAGAATTTGCTATTTTAATTGGTATCTTCCCGTGCCCCTCATTAAATAATACTTGCAGAACGCCTTCTCCCTTAAACTCTTTTCTGAACAGTGATCTGTCCAGCCCACCTGCCAATCATAGTAATATATACAATATATGACTGAGATGTCTACAGAGCATTGTGGGTGATGATATATTAGAAGATGGAAGGAAACTATGCTTGATGCTGCATGATAACGTTCCACTGACATGCATTTTTCAGGAATGCTCTTATCCAAAGCTGCAAAGCTTTAGAAAAACAGGAACAAGTATTTTTGGAAATTGTCCAGAAGAACTCCAGTGATGCCACTAAAAAGCTGATGTAGGATGCAGTGCCATATACACTTACCTGGGGGTAAGTCCCATTGAACTCAGCAGGACTTACCTCTAGGCAGAGGCAAATCAGATGGCACTGCAAGAGTCTTTCTGCCATATGTCGATGGGCACCGATGGGCACCGATGAGCAACTGTTTCAGCTACAGCTCAAACCCTCTTTTGTTTACTCAAGCATTTTAATTAGTGGATTCTGTCTGTTTTTATTGTGTTTGCTGCCTACTTGGTTTCATTATGATGGTGTATTTTTGGTGTTTTAATTGTTTTAATTATATTTGTACATCCACAAGGATGAAGAGCCATTTTAAAATGTTCGACTGAATGAATAAATAAATAAGATAAAAAATAATGAAATGCCATATGGGAGGTTCACTGCAGTCGTTCTCCTGCTTCAAAATACGGAATACTGTTATGCAAAGACTATTTGTTTCCCTTGCTCCTGCATTTTGGTGAGTTTTTTCACAGTGTCACTTGACCCTGGCTTACTTAAGTACTTGTTGTGGGACTCATTTGCTATTTGAAAAGAAGAATCAATAAGGAAAGCAGGCATGTTTGGTCTTGTGAATGCAGCACAAAAATAAAAGAATGGTGCAATTAAAAATTCAATGTACTATCATAATGATAATATAATGATATTATTTACAATGATGCCCCTGTCATAAACATGCTTATTCTGAACAACCCCTTTTGATTTTGATGGAGTTGACCTTTACTGAAGCATGCAGAGCTTTGGAGTTTTAATTTCCAGTTTATGCTTCATTTTTTTATTTCTATGAAAAATACCCTTTCTTTAAGTAACCACAGGGGTCCAGCAATAGAGGGAACAGATAGAAAGTCAAGTGAGTTGTCTTAGCAGTGTGGCATAATAGTGAGTGTGTTGTACTGGGGACCCGAGAGATCTGGGTTCTAGTCCCCACTCAGCCCTAGAGCTCCCTGGGTTAGTCTCAGCCTAACCTCTACATCAAAGGGTTGTTGTGAGGATAAAATAGAGAGGAGGAGAACCATGTAAGCCACCTTGAGTTCCTTGCAAGAGAAAGAAAGGCATATAGCAAAGGTTATAACAAAAATAATAACCAAAATAAACAACTCTTTCTTGAACTCTTCTACAGCACTCATTGCTGTTATGGGTTATAGTCCACCAAAAATGTACTCATTTATAAATCATTCTCAGTATAAAATTGAAAGAGGAGCATTTTTAAAGAAAGAAGAGATGAAAAACACGTTGCAGCCAGAGTTGGTGAGGTTCACAGGGCCGAAGGGATCCACAGGAACACAGTGTAATTTACCCCCCCCCAAGGAAGGAGGTGTAGCATTGGGGTGGGTGGGGGGCTTCCCTCTGCCATCCTTACATTATATTTATATATGCACATTTTTACAGCAACTATACATTGATTTCATTTAGCCAACTTGATATCCCACACTTAAGGGCTGGGTATGAGTTCCTGTATGAGTTCCTGTTGACCATTTGTCTGATCCCAGTCGCACTAGCAAATCATAGCCTTTTAACCAAGAAAAACTCTTAAAGAGAACCTTGCTGTGGGATTGTGAACTGTGGGTTGTTCTCCATAGTTTGCTAGCTCAGATGGGTTCAGACAACCCAATAACCCATATTTCAACAACTTCTAGGAATATAATCCTAAAACAAGCCATGTGAACAGACAAGATAATATGATGGGAAGTGTGAACAGCTAAATCGGCTCAAAGTTATGAAATATGATGATCAGGCAACATTACATGAATGGGCTTGCCCAGAAGCCTAGGAATGGATTGTGAGACACATCCTATAAAAAGTCAATGAAGTGAAAGGTACAGTGCTGATTATGACAACGAACTACTGTAACCCCTGTCTTCTTGGACACCTTAACTCAAAGAGATTCTGTCTTGTAATTGCTTCATATACTACACATACACAGAGAGTGAACTTTAATTAGTAGTTTAAATGTATGCCAAACTGGATCATTTTGAATCCCAATTAAAATTAACAGCAGCAATTAATTCAGACTTATTAGTCACCAGCTTGTCCTCATATTCCAGCTGCTGACATTTTAAAGAAAAACTGAGTGGTGTTTGCAGAAGAGATGGCATGTACACAAAAGTCATCATCAGGGGACAGTATGTTAGTTAGTTGTTTGTCAGAAAGATGTTAAGCCTTTTCCATCTGGCTCTGCCACTGGTACAAGGGAGCTACCAATCATACAGGTTGTCAAATCTGCAGCGGAAAACCTTCCATTAGGTTACAGATAAACACTGAGCTGAATAAATTCCTCTGCCAGTTAAAATTAATCTTGGCCATTAACATTCTAAAGAAACCAGAACTATGGATTTATTTATATGCATTTCTCAAGATGAATAATCATTTGTGAGGTAAAAAGAGCATCTATCAGAAGATAGGTTTAGAAATACATTATTGGCACCATAGCAATGAAGAAAATGGCATTATTTATTGGATATTATTATTTGTTTAGTAGTGGGCTGGTGTCAAAGACAAGAGAGCCTACGAAAATGAGGTTCATGTCAAAATAGCTCATCATTTTAGGCAGCTTCCTAATCTCCAGTTAGAATTAATCATGTCTGTGTTTTGTTTAGTTCTACCAAAATTTGTGTTCCTATACAAAATGTATTTCTTTCAACTTTTAAAAAAGACCCACATAAGAACTAACCTGCCAATAAAGCATAGCATGTTGGGAATGGTTGTTTAAAAATATAAACCTAAATGTTTGGGTTTGCTCACCATGGAAGGAACACGCTCATAGAAAATGAGCAGATCAAGTGCCTCGTTCCCACTGTTTAGATGCCTTGTGGTAATAATTTCCCAAATAAAAAATATATATCAGCTTCTATTTCTCATCTTGTCATTTCAGTTCAGGGGTGGCCCAATATATTTTGCTGTCAGAGACAACAGGCAAGTTCCCACCTGCAGTGCCCCATTCGGTCTGTGGAAACTGATCAGGTGACTCTGACTTCAAGACTGCACACAGGGCATACGCAGAACAGATGTGAAGGCAGCTTGGGGCACAAGAGGTTGTTGCTTTTCTCTGTCGAAGGACTTCTACTGCCCGAGGCAGCTGCCTCACTCTGCCAAATGGTTGGGCCGGCCCAATTACCTGCATTTGTCTAGCAGGATATTAAGATGGCTCTGTCAGGAACTGCAGTTTCGCCACACTCTGCCATGGAATGCCACCTTGCCAGGTATTACTTGGGTCTCCCTACTTTCCCTTGAGCTCTAGCTCAATGAAGGGATGAAGGATGACATTTAATAGCTTCAGATAGGAATCTCGTAGCTGGTTCTTAAACCAATACAATTAGCACTCTCTTCCTCAGCCTCCAAGGAGGGGTGAGGTATGGACTTCATCAAGCACCTGCTAGGCAGTAAGTGCTTATCTTCAGAAAGTCACTTTCAACACACAGAGGGCAGAAGAAGTGGGGGCTATGGGGATGAGGCCAGTGCACTCCCCTTCTCAACATTTGCTTTACACGTTTAGAAAACTGGAGCAGGGCTACAAGAAAGACCTAGAGAAATGGAGCCACGCTGTTGAAAACGGCAGGATTTAAATGACCCACTTAAAGAGCACACAAACAACCACTAACAGCAGAAGGGGACACATGATGATGATGATGATGATGATGATCTCTCCAGAGACATGCAGAAATGTATCTAAAATGCACCTGGCTCTAAACACCTGCTCTAAAGCCAAAAAAGCCGGACTAATTAGGATTAAGCATGGCAGAAAATTTTGAACACCCACAAAGTCAAACACAGTCACCCCTCTTCAAAGTGTCTCAGGAAGCCAGCAGCACAGAAACACCAACAAACCAGATGAAGCTGTCGCCATCCCCCACATTTAGTATGACCCACTCAGATACCCAGGTCTGGATTACTTGGGGAGAGTATCACCAGCAAGTTGTAATCATCTGGAACACTCCAGGGTAGACACCCCAGCTCAGCTCCCCTGTATTCAAACCACAAATGTGTTATCTTCAGGTAGACAGGGTTTTAAAATCAGTGCAGGCATGGAGAATGAATTGCTCTTCTGAGTTATACCCGCTCCTCAGTCTCTCTATGGGCAAACTAGAAAAAATTCACACATTTCCTGCAAAGATGGCTCATAGACACAGATGGATTAAAACGAAATTACTTCCCCACTTCCAGGAGCAGTAATTGTTTTCAAAAAACCCAAGGAAAGCAGCAGCAATCATTGGCCAAAGAAAAAACATGTAAAAACTAATCTCTAAATAAATAGCAAGAGAACCAAAACAAAGTCCACTCATTCCTTCAAGCAAGTTAGAGCATAAAGCTATGCTTTTCTAAACAGAAATAAACCCTACAACTGTTAGTATTCTCTAGCCATTCATACTTGTTTGGGAATTCTGGGAGGATGAGTAGCAGCAGTAGTGTTAGTTATCTAACATGCACAGAGGAAAATAAGACCACGATCCTACATACATTTATCTATGAATCAGTTTCTTTGCATTCAGTGGAACATTTTACCAAGTAAACATACATGGCATTGACAGTCAAGCAGCAGAAATACTCAAACCAAGAGAAGTTATGAATTTAATTTAAAGCCATGTTTAAATAAATAGTAAGGAACCACACCCATACCTCTTTCATAAATTAACCAAAAAAGTTGATATCTGTCAGAATGTTATTTTGGACATGCTAGATCCAGTCCACAGGAAGACAAATCCCATCTCCCAAGCACACAGACTTTCTTCTTCAAATACTTCAAGAAATGACTGTCTCAGTCAGGTTGCACTTTCTTCTCATTCACTTGCTGATTTTGTACTTCATGACATGGTTTCCATGGTGTGAGATATGTGCCCATATGTTCTTAACACACAATCAAGCATTTTCTATGCTAGAATGGTTTCCATGCTCCTCACGAAGTGCTCCTGCTGTTGGCATGTATTCCATCCACCACTACACCTGCAATCAAATCCCATGCTGATAGCTGGAGCTGTTCCTGCAGTGGCTGTCACTCTTTCCAGGGGACTCTCTAGCAGCTGCATTTTGGGACCATGAAAGCCAAGGTGACACATTTGGATGATCAGAGAAACCATGGTGAAGGGTGGAAACCATAGAACACAACATTGTTTCTTATTGTGGTTTCTAAAATCCAAGTTTCTCATGCTGAAATACCCTAACAGGTTTCAGAAAACATAACAGACCATCCTGCACTGAAAACTACTGTAGCTTGTAATGTCATACAAACCCACCTGGGTGAAAGCCACCTTCGTACTATTGTTTTCCCTACTCCTCTACAAACACACAAGGCCTACAGCAAAGTAAGGCCACAGCATTTCAGAAGAGGAAGGTTTAAGGTCACCCACACTTCAATCCATTCCCCTACTCTGGTTGTGGGAGGGAGGGGTGGTTAAAAAAAAATAAAAAATCTCCACCATCCTGTTTCTAGATGTGGGGTGGGGTCCTGACAGAAAATGGAGGTGGGGAAGAAACTTAAATCCTTCTCTCACAAAACCCCACACTCCCCATCCAAATTAGTGCTTGGGAGAGTAAGGGAAACCAAAGCAATCCCACTCAGGAGGAACCCCGCCCCCTATCCCATTCCCCTTCAGCAGTGGCAGGTGCAGCGCTTCTGTAGCACCACAGCCTTCTCTCTTCTCTCCTATTCTCTTTCTCCAGTATTGGGTGTGGGGGGAGGACAAGAGGAGCTCTCAATTTTTAAAATTATTTTGTAGATGCAATCCCTGTTTGTCAACTCCTTGTTAACTCTTCCTACTTCTTCCATAATTGCATTTATGTATGAAACAAGGTCACATTTGCACATTTGGAAACTGCACTGTATTTATTAGCATGTGCTCCAATAGTGGTAAATTTCCTTTATCTAAATACCATCAGAGAACTTCCTAACCAATGGGAGGGGCTTTAGTGTAGACCTCCCCAGTTTAAAGAAATATTTAAGACAGTTTAAGTCCCCATATGAGACCATAGTAATTAAGCAAAAATGTTCTGTTACCTTTTTTTCCTTTTGCTATCCATCATGATTGTGATATTAACAATGCTGCATGCCATTTGATTAAGCATCATAACGGTACTCAAGAAAAGGAAGTGTAGCATATATCACTCACTGCTCCAAGTAAAACTAGAGTTTGTCTAAAGCTCTGAAAGTTCCATCTGTTCTTGCTCGCCATAGCCTGACACTCTTTGAAGAGAGGCTTATACAGTTCTTCTTGAATGCCTATGAGACATTCCATGGTCTCATGAGAGTTCAAGCAGTTCTGCAGGACTAAAGAAACCTCTCTGTATAGCGTGTGATGCTGCAGCAAGTGCACCTTGCATTTTAAAAAAAAGCCAGCTCCCAAAGGCAAAAAGTTATGTGAAAACCTTGTCCCTTTTCTCAAGGAGCAAATTATTTGAAATTCTGCCCCTTCCTGCAGAAGAGGCAAAGCACCCTCCTCCATGCCTCTTTCGGTGGAGAGCAAACATGTTGAAAATAAGGGTTCAACACAGCGCTAATGAAATGTTCTTTGTTTAAAAGGAAGGAAAGAAACGAATAGCTGCCTTGCTTACAAGTCCTCCATAACTAACCAGGCTGGGCAGGCTGCTGAGGCATAAATTAAGACAAGCAAGCAACATGCAGCAAGCAAAAAAGCTGTTCTGCTATGACTGGGAGCACTCAGGTGGTGATCCTCACTATGCCTGCACATCCCTGGGTTTGCATCTGTGAAATGTTGGAGAGTATGCAAAACTGTTTAAAACCAGCTCTGTGCAAATCTGCAGCAAAAAGTCAAATTGCTAAACCATGATTACACTCTTAAAAAAAAAAAAAACTTTAGCAATTGCTACAATAACCAGTGCAAAGCTAGAACTGATTTTTCCAGCTTGCCATCTGGAGTAGTGATTGCAAGAACAATAAATTTGCTTGGAATGACCAAGCAAGAATACATCCAAGCGTTATCCACGGATAGACCAAAAGCAATCTCATTCCCTTTAAATTGTTTTTAGTATCTTCTGTTAGCAGCAGCAGCTTTCCTCAAAAGTTGGCTGGAGTTGAAAACAACCATGAAATTGGCAAGGAAGCTCAAACTACAAGACAATTAATTGCATCATTGAGATTTTTTTTAAAAAGAACACAGATGGGTGATACCAAGATTATTTATATCCCAAATAACAACTTAATAAAGCAGAAGTAGGCCAAGTGCTCCTCTTTTTTGATTGGTATTTTTCCAAGAAGCCAAGGCAAGATGGTCACAACCCACAAATAGGCAGGATAGATTAAAGCACTGTGCCAGGGGCTATGGGATATGGTATTTGATTACAAGGCTAAATAACCCAAACTTTTCTGATATAAGTTATTGTAAGAAACAGCTGGCATCCATGTCATCCTTTCAATGAGAGTCCAACCTCTGCTGGCAATGAATGACAGAGGAGCAGGTTTTTTGTTGCTCATTGCATGGCCTACAGTTAGTGTGAATTTAATATTTTGCCAAAGCCAAGAGTAAAATTTACCACCTCAAACGATTACTTGCAGTCTTACAAAAAAACACGACTATTAAATACATGCTGATCATTAAAAAGGACTTGAGCTGGGAATGCACAGATAATCTGTTGGTAGCTCCCAAGGACACCCACATGTGATCCATTGTTTCTATTCTGGTGGGCTGCATTGCTTCATTTTTCTTACCTTTAGTTTCTGAGTTCTTCATTAGCTGCATCCCTGCCTGACACCCGCGAAGTCAAATTGAATGTTTCTTTTCCAAGTAGAAGCATGAATAGGAATTAAGTGTCATCATATTGGAAAGCACTCTGTGCAATTTTACAGAACCGTGCAAATGCTCCAAAATCTTTGGCCAAGAAATGTTTGGGCAAAATCTGACTATTGAGAGACTACGTGATCATTTTCTTTTAATTGATGTCCGTCGTATATGCGTGAAGGAATGTGATCACCTTGCATTTTATTTCTTCTACCAATACTAGTGTCAGAAGAAAAGCCCAGGCCCGGATTCACTTTGGCATAAACACAAACACCAACATGGACTCAGATGCAATCTGTGGTCCAAGTCCATGTGTCGCAGAGCTTAAGAACATGTTTGACAGCATGCACAGCTTAGGAAAATGTCCAAGGAAAATGGTGTTCTCTTATTAAATACAAACCAACCCGAATCATACATTTCAAACAATTTTACTATTGATGTGGATGTTTAGAAAAAGGTGTTCATGAAGATGTGCATAGTTTTGGTGAATATGCACACAAAATCAATGTTCTCAATCCAAAATGGACACAAGTCAGAATAGCTTGAAGCTGGGATTTGGAGAATCTCCAGGAGCTCAGGTTTTCTTGATTTGCTCATTCCTCCCTACCAATTAGACTTTTCCTTCTTTCATTTTTTCATGATGCACACATTGGTGTTGTAGAGGGAAAGAAAGAGGTAAATGCAGTGAAGGAAATGTGCATGCTCCAAATAACTGAATTTGGAAAATGCTAATTTAGCAGGAATACAGTAAGAAAACTAGGAATGCATGGCAGAGCAAACCACCATAGTGCTGGAGGAATCTAGCAGTGGGGAATATGCTGCTAGATCCATCCCTACGCACTCATCCCTGCACTGAACTGGCCATGAGCACTACAGAAGTTCTGCCTGCAGGACTGAATCTGTGATGGTTCATTTACACATGCAGGTCATAGGGGTATATGAGAAATTTGTTTCAGCTTATTATTCAATGGGATAAACCCCTTTGCCCTGTCTGGATCAAACACAAACTCAAATATAATTCGCAGTTGAAGTCCCTGCATTTCTGAGCTTGCAGTGTGATTTGCGGAGCAAAAGGCATTTTGTTTGACAGCATATGTACATAAGAAAAATGTGCATGAAAAATGCTCACAATCACACTCCCATCAAGGTAAGATGAATGCACACATCTCAGAGACACAGAACTGATATATGCATTTGGAAAAATGTGCCCAAAAATAGATAATCTTTTCATACAAAAAGCAAAAAAGCTCTATTTGCAATATGCTATGGATTCATGTCAGGACAAACTTAGAGGCAGAATTTGGAGAATTTTGACAAGTTCTAGTGTGACTGATGAGCACATCCCCAACCATTGTTTTCTGTCCCAGAAACTTTTTACTCTAACTGGTGGGTGCTCTCCTTGGTGTCGTCATCCTCTAGGACTGTTCTTTGTCGTCAAAATGCTGGAATGAAATGCTCATGTATTGGTTCAGTTCCACTTTACCACAGTGTCACCCAATGGCTGCATAAGCAAACATATAATTTTGCAGAGAAAGGAAAGCCTCAGAAAACATGTGCAAAAGAGCTGCTCTTCCTGCCACAAGGAATCTAGAAGCAGAAGCTTTGGTAAAAAGCCTTTTTCCCTATTTGCCCTCCCGCCCCTTGAGATCAGCAACAGAAGCCCTCCTCCGGGAACCCTCCATGAAAGATGTTAGGAGACAGAGTACCCGGAGGAGGGCCTTCTCTGCGGTGGCACCCCGACTATGGAATGCACTCCCGAGAGAGGTCCTCCTGGTGCCGTTGTTATTTGTTTTTCGGTGCCAGGTTAAGACCTTTTTATTTAATCAATCTTTTAATAAGTTTTAATATAGAATTTTATTATTGTATTTTATTAATTGCAGCCAGAGTGGGTTGTTAATTTATTTATGCTGTTAGCCATCCAGAGACATTAGGAATTGGATGGCATACAACATTTTAGAAATAAATGAATGGAGGATTAAAGGCCTCATGCAGAAAAGCCCATGGGCATCCTATAATACAAATAACATGTGGCCCTCCTTGAATTGCTTCTCTCTCTCTCCCCCCCCCCCCCCACCCTGCCATCATTGTTCTTATCTCAAAGGTTTGACACACCTCTACCAGAAGCACAGACAGGACATGATGCATACTCAGCTTAACCAGGATTAACGGCCAAAACTAATGCAGTAACAGGGACTGTAGGGGATCAAGTGAGGAAATAATTACTCTGCATTTCTAGGAAGTGTCTGTCTGCAGAACAATTGTATTCACCTGGGGCTGGGGTTGTCCTCTGAGTCTGAGACATCTGGCCAAATTACATTGACCTGATTTAGGGAGAAACAATGTATTCACTTAAGCCCTTAATAATTTCTTTCCTGAGACTATAAATTAGAACTGTTACAAGATGACACCCTCGGGCTAGCAAACGTTAATGAACTTTTGTAAAAGTAAAGCTGAAAATTAACTATCCTGCACTTATTAATGAAGAGGAACCAGGTTGGCAAATTGCATGCTCAAACTCTCCATGAAGATATATATAGGTGGCAGAGAACTCCTGCCATAGCACTTGAGGTTCTGTGAACAGTGGAATAAAATACACAGAGAAAGTCCTTAAACTTCCTATGCTTCATAAAGCCATAATCTACTCTCCATTTCCATATTATTAAGACAGTCTCATGACATCTTCTTATGACCTCAAGAGATCTGTCGTTACTTCTGGGTGAAACAAAGACATTCCAAGGGACATGACTTGCTATGAGGTATCACAGAGCATTGCTGCTGGTGATCTTAGGGTAGAATTAGATGCAACATTCAACAGGGGTCTGCTTCTGCCCCAGATAGCAGTCTCCTATGGATTTTCATATTCCTATTCCACGTCATTGACTGGCAGGTGGGGAGAAGATGCCCAGTGACATCACCAGATATATGCTGAGGATTGAATGGCTCCCCCAAATGCTTGTGAACCCGTACATTGTGCCCCTTCTTTCAGAACAGTTTTGGTATCAGCTATCTTTGGTACCAGATCTCCAAGAGCCCTTGGCAGAAATTCTGATGGACCATGCTGGTTGGATCTGGTAGGATTTGCAGTCCACTAATATTTGGAGGACTATAAATTCCCCAATCCTGGACTGCACCCATTCCTGAAAACCTGTGCCATCCAGCTACTCCAAATCTTTTGTCAACCGTCCTCCTTCTGAAATTAGAATGTAGACTTGCTTCCAACTGGGGCATTTGGAATGGATCAGAAAAAAGGAAAACTTCCTTCCTACCCTGATTTTATCAAGAAGTGTGCTGCAAACCTACTTGATAGGAAGATGGATATGTGACATCACCTTATGCTGGGAGAGATAATTGGTCCACATTGTCTGGTCTGATCACTTCTGACATTTTGCAGCACTCCAAGATCTCAAGCTAATGCCCTGACCATTCCAAGTTCCAAGATGCTTTTTCAGCGTATGTCCCTCTGAGGCCTTTGCAAACAAAACATGTGTCTTATCATTGAGCTATTCTTCATTCCTCCACCCCCACCTTTCCCCCAGGTGGCAATACAAATGGATGGACAGTTGCATCAAAGCAGGAGGAAAAACCAAGTTGAATGAGCATGGCCCTTTTAAAAAGTCTGTTAAGAAGCATAAATTTGTTCCTGTATATGTGAAAACCAAGAAATTTCCTTGCAAATCTTAGTTCTAAACTAGCTTGTTCCAACAGAAACTACATGCTCATTTGCTCTGTGTTCCTTGACAAAACATATTTTAGTTTTAAACCAAAAATTAATGTTTAGCCTTGTCTTCCCCCATTTGTGATACAAGAACATTGGCATATTTCCTTGTGTCATTGGGGTCTCCACTGTTTGTTCATTAAAAATATTTTAAAAGATTTTTCTGGACTTGTCTTATGAGCACATTCAAATCCATTTACAGTTTTTAGTTTTTCAAACTCCAATGATCAGAAGAAAAACAAATAAACAGAGCACAGTATATTTTGACTGTGTTTAGAAGGCTGAATTGATTTCTGACCAAAAACACCCCCAGACTTGAATACTAAAATCCCAGCTCAAGGCTGCAAAACATCTGCCCCACTAAAAATGAGCATCATTACAATTCAGTGTGATAAAACAGGAATACATATTTTCAACACTCTCAAAAAGGAAAAAAAACTGATTAGCATTTACAAAAACATTTAGCTTTTGTTCTCATGAAACAGAAAATAATTATCAGCAAGATGTACACTTCTTAACCTATATTGATATCCCACCATTCTGATAAGCTGTTCAAGGATAGGCTAAACATGCACATGGTAGTCATGTCATGAGCGGAACTGGCTGAACCCGAGAGACAGACTAGAGACCCCTTCTGACTCGCTCTGTTTCTGTGTCTCTGTGTTTCTAAGGTGGTCAAGGCAGTATACATAATTCCCCCTTCCCCATTTTATCTTTACAACAAGCTTGTGGGTAAGGTTAGGAGGAGAGATAATGACTGGCCCCAGATCACCTATTATTAAGTGTAGATTTGGACTTGGGTCTTCCTGGTCCTAGCCCAACCCTTTAACTGTTACATTGGCTCTCAAGTTAGTAGCCCAAATGCTTTATTACAGCACATTAAAGAAATGGAAACATGTCCAAAACTCAGCCAAAGACTCCATGCCAAGGAATTCATAAATCTGGAGAATCACACAGTATACATCAGTGTCTGTGTGTGTCACAACTTTGTGAAGTAAGGAAGTCTAAAAACTAATGACTGGCCTAAGATCACCCAGTTGATCACCCAGCAAGTGATTGGGTTGAGTACCTTCCCTCTTTCTGGCTTGCCTAGTAGTGGGAGGACATTGAGGGTATGGGAAGAGAAGAGAGTCAGAAGGTCTATGCATGCAGTTTTACACAACTCATATTGATCTTACAGGTGAAGCAGTAGTCTTTGGTGGCCACCCTTAGCCTCTTTTGGTTCCAGCCGTCCCAACCACCCTGGGGCATCTTATTTGGAGCCCGGTAGGAAAGTGGGTCCTCCATCTGGATTGGCCATGACATGACCCTGGGTGTTTTCAGCATTCTCTGCACTATCCACTGGGGTGGGTCCGTGTAAATCCTGGATTGTGGATTTGGTGGTTAGGGTGATTTGAACTTATTTGGCTGGTTGGTAGGTACATGCATATTCAGGTGCGTTGAGGCTGGTGGGCATCCCAAAGCCCTTTTAAGGGGATAGACAGCTCTTGAGGTATCCCATCAGTGCTTTGAGGCACAGTGGGAAGATACAGACTGTGTTTGAGGCTAACTTGCCTCACCTGCTTGGAGTTTTGAGGCCCTGAGGGAGGGTGAATTTGGAAGGGCTCTCAACACCAGGATGGTACAGAAATGAGGAATGATGATCTCACAGATGCTGCCCATCATGGCTTAGCCATCTCTCATGTACTACATTTATCAGCTAATTTCAGTGCAATTTAGAAACTGGGTCTGGTATTTCCTCACACAGGTATGACCAAAAAAAGAAAAGTAACCCCAGGTGATGCCAATCACTTGTTTTGACTCATTACCTCCCCCTCCTTCACTCATAATGCTCCTTACATGATTTTCATGATAACTCAAGTGGGCAAGAGATCTACCTTTTATTTTTGAATGACAAGAGAAGGCCTCTGAAACCAGCCTCCCTGTTCCACAGTCTCTCAATGGCTATTGCTTTAGGCATGCTGGAAATTAACATAAAAATATATTTGGCATTCTGTTTCAGTCACTCCTTATAATCTCCATTTCACTACCAGGAATGCATAAGTAGTGTCATTTCATATGCCCCATAGAGTGTCGCTTTCTTAAACATCACCAGAAAGCAATTGGTTGTACCCTGCAAATATATTATCCCAATCTCTTGGACTACAAGTATTTGCTACTCAGCTGAAGAATAAACACATTACAGTCCCACTAACTGCATAAAATAAACAGACAGCACTCTTCCTTTGTGGAGGAACATGTTTACATTTGCTGCTGGATGTTAAATACTAAGTGTATTTTAAGATGCAGATATGAGAAACAAACTTGGAAAAAATAATGAGATAGTAGACAGATCTTTTTAGTAACATCTTGTTGGATAGAGATAGATGTACTAAGCTGCTAACATGTCATGTTTTAATCCATAAAATGCATTTAAATATTTTCAGCAGCACAATACTGCAGCATGGTGGTAAGGAAATTTAAAGATGACTAAAACTCTCTTTTCAGAAATCCTTTAACTGTTTCATGTAAGAACTTCCATTTTTATTCAGCTAGCAAGATGTAAGGCAAGTGTGTGTGGGGGCGTAAAAATTGTTCTCTTAAATTCAAAGGTGCATTACTCTTTTAGAAAGAAAATTTCAGTCATAGTTTGTGAAGGGCCACCATAGTTGAAAAGACCAATTTTCAGAGACTGTTTTCATCGATTCAGGGCATGCACATTTCACATATAATGAAGGTATTACTTGGACACTCACATGAAGAGAGATTTCTGTGTTGTAGCACATAGACAATGGCCCTCAAAGTCCCAAAATCTACCTTTGATAACGCAGGGTGACGCAAAATCTGTTTTCCCATGAAAGGCTTATGAATTAAGAAGAATCAGCATCTGTAGGGCTAGAGAGAGAATTTGCTGCCATTTTGAAGTATTCTGGGGTAGGAGCTTCTAAGTATGAAGCAATTTTAGCCCAGTCTCTTTCCATCCTTGGAACCCACTGTGTGATCAGTTAGGGAGGGAAGGAATTGAAGATGCAGAGAATATTTGAAGCATGGATAATGACAATATGCTAAGCCCATGTTTGACTTAAAGCAGCTATCATTCAACGGTTGCATAAAATGGAGTGAAAGAGGTCAGAAGATGACTAGAAGCTAGAGCTGTAATGGTTACTGGATCAGCTTCACATTATTCCACTTCTCATTTATCTCAGCTCTGCTGCCATAACTCCTGCTTATGTATTTGTCCTTTTTGTTTTCAAGTACTACCTGGTTTCTATAATGCTAGGAAAAATTGAAGGTAAAAGAAGAGGAAGACCAGCTATGAGATGGATCAATTCCACACAGAAAGCCATATGCTTCGGTTTACAGGACCAGAACAGAGCTGTCAAGCATAGGGCATAGGTTGCACTCAAAGGGTCACCTCCATTAATTGGAGTTAATTAATTGGAGATGAGTTGATGACACATAACAACAATAATAAATGGGTATTTATTTATTTATTTCCACTTCTATGCCACCCCATAACCCAAGGGTACTCTGGATTATCAAAAACTCAAAGAGATTTACATAATTCTTCTCCCGCTCCTCTCTATGTTATCCTCACACCAAGAACGCTTTGAGGTACTTTGGCCCAAGAGTCTGTGACTGGACCAAAGTCACCTAGTTGTCTCCATGGCTGAGTGAACACTAGAACCCTGATTGCCTGAGGGCTGGCCCTGCGCTGTTAACCACTGCTCCCCCCCTGGCTCTTCACTACATCATTAAAGCCACCTTAACACATGCCAGGGCCACACAATTGCAGAGTTCGGAAAGCCTGATAGAATGATAGGCCTTTGCCCAGGGCAGAGAATGGATTAAAGTAGGTGCCAGATAGATCTCTCTGGTATTGATCTTGCAGTCATCTACCATGTCTCAACCTAGGAGGGACTCAGAACAGGCCGTCTGCTGATTTCTGCATCTCTACATGCAGATAGAGATGAACCTTCAAATACCGTGGTCTGAGGTTGGAAGACCTTTCCGTATTACGCTTCTATATTTTCCATTAGCTGAAATAGCAAGACAGAAATGTGAGTAGCTTGGAAACTTTCAGAAATCTAAGTGGAAAGAGGAAAGTCATGTTCTTTTCCCAAAATAGTGGATGCTTTCATGAAAATAAGTACTTTGCCATTATTTCGGGAGTAGATAAGTAATGGCCCTCCAAATGTTTCTGCTCACAACTCCCATGGTAACTTGCCCTTTTGATATTTATTCTTTCATTCTTATTATCTATACATCTATACTGTTTGATAGATGAAGCTCTCTGAGCAATTTTTAACTACTAACATGTTAAAATACTCTGTGTGTGTATGTGCACATGTAATTAAAACTGCACCAACCACCAAATTAAAACTTTAATTAAAACCCAAGTAAAAAGGGGGGTGAAGCTAGCTCAGATGGACTCTGGACACTGAATCCTCAGTCCTCCTGATCATCAGCAAAAACATGATTAATTAAGATTAAGAAACACTGGGAAATGCATGAAACATAAGCCAATTCTTTTGTTTATGTCCTGGGAAGATTTGAAACACAGACGTGGACCAAGAGTTGTTTTTGTAATTTGGACTTGTTGGGCCTAGTTCAGAATAAGCTGCATTTCAGCTGTTTATGGATTGAGAAACAGTGTTCATGTTATAAACACCTTGGCTTCTTGTTACAAGAAGCTTAAAAGCAGCTTGGGAAGTGGAGAAAAAGGTGGAGGTTGTTTTTCTTGAACGATTTTTGTTTTGATAAGAAGTGACTCTCCTCCCTTCCCCTGTGCAGCTGGAAGGCCGAGAAAGTGCCGAAAGGGAAAATATTTGGACAGAGCTGTAAGGAATGTATATCAAAGTTAATTAACATCCCAGGTTTAACTCACTGTGCTATTTTGTTTTTAGTATAAGAAATAAAGAGAAATAAACAAAAACAAGGAAGCTACATAAAGAGAAAGACTGTATTTGCTAATTGTAATACTTGATGTTATATTGCAGCTGCTGATTCATATATTGTTTGAAAGTTTAACTGCAATTGTGGACTGCAAATAAGATCACTAAATTCAAGAGCTCTCTCCTTTTAGTTGGAAATAACAACTGTAGACTGTATGTCCAAACGTGGTAAGAGTGCAGATAGTGTGAGTGGATTGTGAACTGTGGGTTGCATCTGTGAAATGTTGAAGGGTATGCCTAAGACTGTTTGGCAAAGACCCAACGTGAAGCAAGACTTTTCTCATAAAATTCATCCATCAGATTTGTGGTTGAAAAGAGTAGAGATGAATGGGGAAAAGAAAGCATCACTGGAAAAACCAATGACTTCATCAACACAATTGGACAATTCTGTTATACTTCTACAAGAAATAAGAGAAATAAAGACACAAATGATGTCAGGTTTTAATGATGTGAAAGATGAGATGAAAAATGATCTGAAGAATTTAGATATTAAAATAGACAATATGGATGGAAGAATAAAGAATTAGCTAAACAAAATCAAGAGAATATCCAAGTAATTACAGAATTGAAAGCTCAGGTGAGAGAACAAGATAAAGAGCTAAAAAAAAAAAAAAAAAAAAAATGGATGACCAAGATAGACCAGGTCTCTAAAAGCATGATTGAGATTCAGGATAGACAACCAAGATCGATCCTAGCCAAAGGATGGGAAAGAGAATGAAGATAAACTGATACAATTAATTTTGGGCTGGGCTAAATCTATTCTTCCTGATGTTTCTTTTACAAGATATGATACTGATGCAATACATAGAGTAGATCCAAGAAGAGCTGGAAGGAAAACACCGAGAGACATTATGATCAGGTTTTGGTCATGTGCAAAAAATAGAACAACTGATGTGAAAATTATGGAATATGACATCAATTATGTTGGAAGGTCATCAGATTCAAGTCTTTCCTGATTTATGTAATGAGACTTTGCAATAGAGAAGAGATATGTCCCAAGTCTGCCAAATATTAAAGAAGAATACCATAAAATACAGTTCAGGGTTTCCAATTTTTTGAGGTTTTCATACTATGGGAAATATTATAGAGTTGATTATAAAAATAATATTAAGAGAATTCAAAATCCCTCTTTAAAAAATATGTGTGGAGGTATGGGAAAAACAGAAACAACAGTTAATCCTGGGAATTTCTCGGTTAACACCAGTGGTGGAAATGGAGAAATTTCCAAAACTAGAATCAAAGGATTGGATTAATAAATTAAAAAAATAATCATATATCTAAATGGGAAGACTGGAAAAATAAGATAAAAAATAATGCAATTAAGGAGTAGATTGACAGAGTCCAAATTAAATTGGTTAAATTTAATTCAATTAGAAAAATGGATAAAGATGGAGGATAAATTTAAAGAGGAAGAAAAATAATTAACAAAATTTGAAATGATTATGAAAGAATGAGAGATTGGGGAAGAATATACAAGCAAAGGAAGAATTGCTAAAATTTATAGGATATTAATGGAGTTAGGGGATCAGACAAACAGTTCAAAATCAATTTGGGGAAATGGATGTAGGTGAAATAAAAGACAAGGATTGGAAGAATATTTGGAATAGAAGAGTATATAAGAATATGTCCGTTAGAATTAAAGAACATGGATATAAAGTGATATGGAGATAATATAACACCAGTCAAATTAAGTCAAATTGATGATAAATACTCTAATATATGTTGGAGATGTGGGAAAGGGATTGGAACTTATAAACATATGTGGTGGGATTGTGATAATATACAAAAGATTTGGATTATGGTGTATAAGGAAATTAGAAAAAAATTAGCTATAGATTTAGAAATATCACAGAGAATTGTGTTACTGCTCCTGATTGAAAACCAAGATATAAATGAAGTTAAGAAAAAATTTCTCCTAAGTTTGATAATGGCAGCTAGGTTAGTGATAGTTGAATATTGGAAACAGAATTGGGTTATGCAAAGGCATGAATAATGAAATATGGAATATGGTAATTAATGATAAACTGACAACAGAAATAAAAATTAAAAAGGGGTTAATAAAAGCAAATGAATATAATGAAATTTGGGAAGATTTTGTAAAAGCAGTATTGATAGAAGTTAAAGGTTGTATGCCTAATCAAGATTATATGAATTTTTGGAAGGGATATGGATAAAATTGAAGGATATTATATACTATTAATTGTCATAATATATGAATTAAAATGGAGGTATTATTGGTCTCTTGGGTGGTGGGGGCACTGTGTTATTTACTTCTTTATTAATTAGTTGGGTTTTTGTGTGTCATATTATTGACATTGTGATGTTTGTATTTATGTTTTTTTCTGTATTTAAAAAAATAAAAAAGGGAGGAAAGTAAAAAAAAAACAAGTAAAAAATAGCAACATTGCAAAGGTTTGAAAACGTATTAAGAGATCTAAAACAAAAACTAAGAACTATTACTATTACTATTAATTAGGTAGTAATTTTGCAGCCCAATTGGCAAAATGAAACTAACAAAGACATGACCATAAATAAAGAAAAATAACAAAACAACCTGACTCTCAAAATGATAACGAAATATTAAACATATTGAATGCATTCAAGACCGTTGGCTATCCAGCCAGGGCTGAACGTAGACATATGATCCTGGAGGCTCTAAGCTGCCCACCCTCGCTTCATGAGATCCATTTCAACAAGTGCTCAGCATGCTTCCAGTACACCTTCAGGATGTTTCTGACAACCATCCTATTCAATAGTGCATTATTACCCCCATATTGTACTTTTTCGGTGGTAGGAGCGTGGTTGGAAGGAAGTTGGGAGAGATTTTTAAGGCAACCAAGTGAATTTAGGACTGAGCTGACCACTGTCAGCCCTCAACCCCTCTTTAATGACAAGTTGCAAGAGATGCTTCCAGATCCTTCTAGTGAAAGCAAGCAGCCTCTTCTTGCCATTCATTGAAACAAAATACCCTCGAACATACAGTGGAAAGGCATTTTAACTATTTGCTGCACTCTGGAATATACTCTATTATAGTCTCTGTCATTCATGCCATACAGTTCTAAGTGTATTTGGCAAGGGTGTTGCAGGGAGATACTATTTATATCTGCATTTCTATATACTTCCCACTCTTTCTGGCAGCAGCATCTCACATTCCTTAGAAAGGCAGCAAAACAAAATATTGTGTTTTGCAAGATGTGGGCACAAGAACTTACTGCCTTTAATTTGCAGCTAGAAAGTTCCTTTTCACCTCAGCAGAGGTTGAGCCTTCTGCTTCTCTTCTAGTGCTGAGAAAGCAAATATTGCCCAATAATTGTTCAAGGTGAAGAAATCAATTGCTTTCACGTTTTCAACAGACCAGCCAGTTCTCTTGCAGTGAAATCATATACATCTCTTCTCAGAAGTAAACCACCAAGGCAGGTAATAAGATTGCAGACTTCATGTACTGCATTGACACTCAACTGAACATATAGAAACAGAGTGAGTCAGAAGCGGCCTCCCAGGCCATCTAGTCTGACTCCCAGCTCCAGCCAACTCTGTTCATGACATGCCCACCATGTGCATGTACAGCCTATCCTTGAACACCCTCACTGATGGGGCTTCAACCACCTCCCGTGGAAGCCCATTCCATTCCCTCAGGGTCCTAACTGTCAGGAAGTATTTCCTGGCATCCAAATTGAACCTTGATTCCCTGAGCTTATGAGAATGTTCTTTCAAAAAACTTAAGGACGATGCCAGTCATCTAGAAGAATCCCATCCCAAAATATGTGCATCTCCATTGTATTCTTCACTGGGGCATCTCTGTAATGGAAGAGCATTCCGAAGCATCTCTGATTACCCTTAACTGCATATTGACTTCCCAGATTGCATTTGAGAAGCAACTATGGTACATTTGTTTTGTGAGCAGCCCCAAGGCTTTATTGCAATGGGGCAGCATAGAAATGTTTTAAATAAATAAATAAATATACCCAATTTCTATATAGACTGCATGAAATAGGCTTTATGTACAAGCTATAATAAATACAAAGACAGCAACATTCAATAGCAAACAAATTCATTATCTTATCCAAATAATTTTTCAAAACTACCAAAACTCACAGAAGTCCAGTCTAATGCTATAGTAATGAATGAATGAATTCATAGTAATGAATTCCTGCAATGCACTTTATCAGAAGAGTCAACACTGTAATAATACAATTATTATAATAGCATTAAATGGCAAATCAAATCAGTGTTCCTGCCACAGTTTAGGAAGCAAGTGAAAACCATTCTGTCTTTAAAAGCATTCCTTGAAGCTTAAATTGCTGAGGATCTTTTGAAGTTTGTCTGCTAGTCAGAATTATTTGATGACTGGGGGTTTTACTGTGTTTTAATTACTGTTGAAAATATACCTTTGAGCAAAGAATGAGACAAGTGCCATAGTACTCCTTGTGTAAACAAGGACATCTCCACAGATCTCCTGTCCGTGCTTCCAGCTACATTGCAGATGGGTGGGAGCACTGGCTATAGCACATGAGGATTGCCCATGGGCAGCACCTGTGCTTTTGGATACATTTTCCTTGAATGGGACCTAATAAAAGCAACTCACTGGAGACCAGCTTTTTCTCATAGTTACTATGAGCTTTGCTTTTGAATTCTGCCTTTTATACATATAGGGCAGAAATGTTTCGATTTTGCAGATATTCATGCCCAAATAAAAATTTCTCCTTTTTTAATTAGAAAAGTCCAAAAGTGACCCTCCCACCCCCGCCTCTGTTCAGCGTGCCAGTGGGGATAATGTTTTTTATTCCTTTTATTCCAAGGATAATATTCTTGATCCTTGGATATAAACAGAGAAAGCTGGTAATTTCAAAGCCAGTGGGGCTCCTTATCCATTGCAGCTTTTCTGTAATATTTTGATGATCTATAATTCTATTTTGGGGATGGAGTTCAGCACCACAGATTGCTCCCACAAAATAAAAACTGTAGTGGATGAGGAACCACACCAACATAGGAACCACCAGCTTCCCCTGCATATAAAGTGTGATTGGATCTGTTAATTGTCTTCTTGGGCTATTCTGCAGAAAGCATAGACCACTCTTCCCAAAGTCTTGGACTGTAGCTCTCAGGTTTCATGATCACTGGCCATGCTACTTGGGGCTAATGGGAGTTGAAAACATCTGGAAAGCAGCATGTAGAACTTTTTTATGGCTACTCAAATGTTGGTGGCAAATAAATGATGAACATCCAACTCTTTCCTTTTAAAGTGCTGGCTGGTGAACACACAGAGCTTGGCCGAAGTGCCCAGATTGTGATTACAGAGGAAATGAAACTCAAATCTGAAGGTGAGGGAGATAGGAAGGCATGAGAATATCTTTTCCAGTGCAAAATAGTCATTGGTCAGAATGCTTGTCTGTTTATCCCAGAGTCTGGCAAAAGTCATGCCCATAATGTTTGTTCGTGGTTTAGGCAGCTTTTGTAAAGAATGATGAACCAGAGATGAGTGACAGAACACATCACTTGTACGGGAATGTTCCAACATCCAGCCCCTGCCTGGGACTTCCAGGTAGAACTGTGAAATACCCTCTGGTGGAACCATGCTGAACTAAGCACTCCCATGGCTGACTCAGTATAGGACAGTGCTGGGATAATCCAGATAAAGCTTTGCTATGTATACCTTTGCGATATAAAAATCAACCCTGCAGAATCCCTGCTCCTCTAGCCCAGAAGGAACCAGAATTCCAAGCCAGGCTTCTGTTTAGCATTTTTAACAGTGAGCTGCTCCTTTAAAAGACTGGAACTCTCCACTGGCACAAGACATTTAGTTGCAAAGTTAAGCTTGCTACCTTATTAGCATTTCACTGTATTGAGGCTTTTATTTGCATTTCATTGGCCATGCCCACACCCAGTTAGCATTCATGTGCCTTTCTCTGTGCCATATCAATACTTGGTAATCACTAATATAACTGTACCCTTAGGTCATGACCCCTCTGCAGTTTCTTCACATTGTTTTGTTCATGAATACATTATCTATTGGTATGTACCCTATAAAATACTTTGTATATGTTCTACAAACTTGTAGTTGGCTGTGAGGACTGCAGAGTTGCTGCAGATGGGCTGGGTGATTTCATCAATCAACCGCAGAGGTTCAAGACAATTTGATCTTCCCTATGGGTCACAGTGTTCATTCCTGCTGTTGGTTTTGAGATCCCTGACAACAGTTTCCCATGTTCCTGACTTGGGGAAGGTTATACACCATTTATACCCTTAGCCTGGATTCTCAGGTCTCTGGAATCCCTCAGCTCACATTCTGCAGTGTAATTTACACATACGTAGGTCTACAGTCTACTTCTACCAGAGCAAAATAAAAAACAAAAAAAATCCCAAAATTTCAGTCACCTGCCCTTTACCATTGGTTTGTTCACACACAACCAGCCCCATGAACCAAAACTTGGACTGGATACAAAAGGTTTCCCAAAATCTGCATAAGAATAGGTGAGGATGTTGTGGGGGTGGGGAGGAAGGCTTTTAGGCTGTAGCAAAGGGATAAAAGAAAATTAAAAACAAATAATCAAGCTAATATTCAAAGCTAAAAACCCCAAAAATCTATTAAGGGAAATGATTTTTGATGCTGGATTAAATTTAATAGTCTAAACTACTGTTCTGCAGAAAAAAAAGCCATTGGGTCCAGCATTGTTTTGCAGATTTTCTTGTTTTGCATAGCTTCAGGAAGGATTAAACCTTAAATTACCTGTACTTACTCAAAGCTGAAAGCCATTCTTATGCTGACTGAAACCTCCTGGAGGAAAACATTCAACCAGAACAAAGGCCTTTCATATCCAGTACTTGCCTTATGGCTTGCCTTGCTTGAGGCATTTTTGTCTGGGGTAGAGTTGGAACAAAACCAGACTTCCTCTCATACTTGGCTGGATCTTAGAAAGCAAGCTAAGTTCAGCTGCTAAGAAGTCGATCAATTCTCATGGAATGAAGGTTACACAATTGGCAACCTTTTTCTGTGCCAGGTGCAGCAGCACAGAGATTGCTGTGCTGGTGCACAAGAGGGATGCTGCCTGAATGGTCCGTGGGGCTCAGTTCCTGGCAAGTGTCCCACAAATGCTAGGTGTGCTTGCTAGGAGTCAGGACCACCACAAAATGGATCCAAATCTGGGGAGCCCACTCCCAGAATGGGTTCCTCACACATTCTTAGTCTGGGGTACCAAAATGATCCCAAGTGTGATTAATGCTATTTTTTGTGATATCTGATGCATGCCTTTTTTCTTAATGTGACGTTTATTTCATGTGGGTATGTCTGTGTGTGGGCAACTGGGTTTACATGATCACAGTGGGAAACTGAGCCATGCTGACTTTTCCTTCCCTGTATGTGCTGCTCATAACCCTATTTTGCAGAGTTACTGTTAGCAGAGATAGCTTGCCATGCGGTCAAAACCTACCAAAGTTAGGTAGCTAGGTTGGTTTACAAATCACCTGAAACCATGTTAATTAGGCAGCTTATAACTGGTATGCATGGGAAAAGGAAATAAGCCACTGTGGTTTACTTTCCGTTCATAATTAGGCAAACTTACTCACTGAAAAGGAGGGTGGGTGTCTGGATTTCAACCTTCTGCCACACAGGAGAAAAAAGTGCTTCAGGGCAGATGTGTTGTAACAGAGAAAGGGTTAAGCATCTCCTCCTCTTATTTCACAGCTAAAAACTCATGGCATCTTGCCAATGATTTCCAGCAAAGAAACCAGTTGCTGGGGTTTTCTTATAGAAACATAGACACAGAGCAAGTCAGAAGGAGCCTCCTGGGCCATCTAGTCTGGCCTCCTCCTCCAGCCGGCTCCACTCATGACATGCCTACCTTATGCATGATTGTTTATAACATGTGCTTTGTTTCTTTTAGTTTGCATAAAGGTGCATTAAAATTGTCCAGAATGAAGCACTACAACTTTAAAGCAATGCTAGCAGAAATGTTGAAAGCCTGTGCATAAGGTTTAAAAAATGAAGGTACAGGAGTTTTCTAATAACTATGATTCTTCAAACAAATGCCACTTAACTATGGAAATAGCTTCTCGTTCATTATTGGTTTATTAATATCTCACATTTCTCCATAATACTTCTCTCTACTTTTTTCTTGCAAATTGCTTTCCTAGTATACATGAGTGCTGATTATTTTACTAATTATTTTTCAGGTTCCTTCTTTGATTTTGTCATTTTAATTTATTAATACCATAATTCTTAATTAACAAGGTAGAAATTCATGACACAATGCAAATCAGCTACACAAGTACCTCAAAAGCAGGGTAAAAATATTCCTAATACTGCACATCTTCATAATCTTTACTGACAGACACAAGGAATATGCTTGTTTCGGCTAGTGTAGATGGGACTGAGTCCATATCTAGGGGGGTTTTGGCCAGAAACCCTCTAGAGGGCCACATCCTACATCAGGGGATCCCATTGTACTTACCACAGAACTAGTAGGGGCAGTCAAAACATTGCAATCAGCACCCGGCAGTTTGGAAGTTTACTTATCCATTTCCAGCAATGCCCTGGAACGATACTCCACTAAGAATGCCGTGCAGAATGAAAAAGATGTCTCTGAACCAACCAATGTTGTGCCCCCCAGCAACTGTCTCAGGAAGCCAGGTCCTGATGCCAAGTGTGAGAGTAGTTAATACTGCATTAGATCAACCAGCAATCTGCTTCAGACATAGGCTGGGTCAGGCCATGACACAAAATCGCACATGGTTTCCATGGTATATGTGCTTTTTCCAGGGTGTTTCTGAGAAATGATCAAGTGGTTTCTATGCTAGCCTGGTTTCTACCTTACTTGCTCAGCCCTCCCACTGTTGGCAGATAGCAGATCAGCCACCAAGTCTGAATTCCTGCATTGTTTCTAGTGTATTCTGATAGCTGGCACAGCAGGACCATAGAAACCACAATGCCAGGTTTGGGTGGCCAGAGACTATTGTGAAGCATGAAAACCATGGAACAGAGTGTTGTTTCTTACTGTGGTTTCAAAGAACAAACATATCATAATGAAATACCACAACAGGGTTTGAACCACACAGCAGACCATCCTGTGCAAGAAACCACCATGGCTTGGCATGTCATATTGTGCCGCCTGCACAACTGCATTAACTGGACTGCATGCGTGTGTGATTGTGGTGAACCATGTCTCCCACTAATGTATCCATTCAATTGGCCACCATTAACAAGGCATAGGAAAACTCCAAGTACCGTGGGTTGGATCGAAATTCTCTCTTCCAAGAGAGGAAAGTATTCCTGCTTCCTGCCTCCTTCCCCCCATACCACAGCCTACCCTGTTCACCAGGATTTTCTGACTCCCCGCAAAGCATTTTTAGGTAACAGGAAAAGAAAAAAAAACCTTCAACAGGGGGAACAATAGGTAAATAACAGTTTATGCTATGCAACAAAAGAAAATAGAGGAAAAACTAACCAAAATCCCAGGTAAATATATAGATCTTAAACTGCTGCCAAAGGCTTATAGTTTATTATAATTTATTTATTTAAAACATGTCTATGCCGCCCTCATCGCAACAAAGCCTCAGGGTGGCTTATAAGATTTAGCAAGACCTGTGTACCAGGAGGGGAAGGAGTTTCCATAGCTCTGGTGCCTGTATCAAGAATGACCTTGCTCAGGTTACGCCATGCTGAACTGCAAGCAAATGCAACATTATACTATCACATGCTGGTGACCACTTAGACAATGCAAAAACAACAACAAATCATTTAGAAGTGTTTGGCTTAATTCAAAAAGAAATACAATGCATCTTAACGATTCGTGGAAGGAAGGCCGTGATCACGTGAGCCGTGTGCCAGCTGAGTAAGTTGTCGATGCGCTAAGTATGGATGTGCACCTTCAGGTCCCTTCCTTCTGGAGTGAACAGCTCCTCCAATAAAGGACTTTCCTCCAATAGGCAGGACACAAGAGCTGGCAGTGCTCTTTCTGAGCATAGGCAATGATCTTCCAAGGCTTTCGTACTGGCTGTTAGCACCATTAAAGGCTTGCCTGACACCTTTGCTGGTCCTGTGATTCTGGAAACATCTTGTACGTTTGGAGCGGCACTAGAAAAGCAGTGTGTGGCAGTTTTAAAATCTACTCATTAAAGAAGAAACAAGTCTGAGTTCTTGCCAGCTAGCTGGCAAGGGAGCTCTTCTGGAAGCTCTAAGGGCATGCCAGTTGCTTTTGGATAATGGAAGCTCTTTTAAAAATCAGTGCTGTGCCTGCATGCTTGCCAGCTCCCCGATGCGCCTCTTGAATAATTGTGAATAAACATCATGCATGCCAACCATGCTCCTCCATGTTTTCTCTGCACAGGACAACTGACCCTGTGGAAGACTGCCCCTGAAACTTCCTACTGTGTGAAGCAACCCTTTCCCCCCAAATAGAAACCCAACCCACTAACCCCATGAAAAGCACTTTATTATCAGATATTTAGATGAAAGCTCTCTGCTACTAGTAGGGTCAAGGGGCAAGAAAATTATACAATTATTCCTTTTTAACACCAGAACATTATTATTCATTCATAAAGGCAATTTCCTTCAAGCATTTTATTCTTATCTTCAGTAGATGAGATTTAAATCTGTGAAATCCTTGACCAGTGCACTAGCAAAATTGGCCTAATAGAACAGCTAAGAGGAAATTGGGAGAGAAAATTCTGTCTGACAAGCAATATTTAGAGGTAAGCTGTTGAATAAAAGCCCTGAGCCACACAGAGTGCAAAATCTGCAGTTAAGTTTGATTAGGTTCAAATGGTAAGATGACCTTAAAGTGTCAATAAATCAAATCTAAATTTCACATGAGAGAGTGACTAACAATCCTTGGCTGCCATGTGAAAGTGCAGGGCTGCCTGCAAGCATGGCTACAAGGCTGTAATTTTAATTAGTTATTAAGGTGCTCAAATTAATGTAAATCATGCTTGCCTTTTCCAGCTAAACAATTAGGTCTGGCAACAGTAATCGCTGTTTTCATTAAAATGTGAACCAACCATAATCCTCCAAGCAACCCTCCCTGTAGGAGCCTCACTTAAAACCAGAAAAAAATGATATCAGTGATAAAGCCAGGGATAGGGTAGGATGAGGAATGGAGGTGGAGGAAAACCTGGGAGAGTTTTGAATACAAAATTCAGAGATTATATTGAAAGAGGGTTTAAATACAGAATCAGCATGCCTATAAAGGGGTAGATGTTGCTCAGGAAGAACCAGCATGGTTTCTGCAAAGTCAACGTGGTTCCTGTCTTGCTAAACAGGCTGTTGGTCATGATGGCTACTAAGTTCATACCTTGCTTGTGAATTTTCCATGGACATCTGGTTGTCTATTGTGGAAACAGGCTGCTTATTGTGAGGCAGCTGTAAGTCAGCTAATCATTTGACTGAAGCTCTCCAAACTTCACTGAATTGCCCTAAAATAGACATGACAATGGACTTTGCGTGAACACAAGAGGCACTGTATCCCAGAAAAGAATTTTGTGGTCAATGGAACAATCAATGCATCCATCAATAAACTCAGTTTATGCATCTTGATTTTTGTTTGAGAAAAATTAACAGAAGACTTGGTATTGACATGAAAACTTCAGTATGTTAAAAATAAAACTTCCACCTAAGAATTCCTAACATTGCATAGGTGTGAGAAAACAGCTATGCACTATTGTTTCTCTCTTGCTTTCCCACCTACGTATTTCAGATATAGATCTGCCATGGAATCACACAGAAGGTGTTAATTGATAGCACATTTCCCCATCTCCATAACAATATTTATTGGATGCTAATACTTTAAAATTATTATTTGCACATTGCCAGATGTGCCACATAAACACAGACATTTAAAATAGTGACTTGTTTAGATTAATATTGAATTACATTAAATTGGAAGATGGATCTCAGTGGATACACTTCTGTAGCTTGATCATGCACATGTTTACTTGGAGGTAAGTTCCACAGAATACACTCATGCTGGATACAACCTAGACATGCATTGGATAGCTGCTATGTAATTTGGTGACTTGCGTGATTATATAGAAGTCCCATTGTGTTCACTGGGGCTTACAGCCAAGAAGCCTGCCATGTGACAAGGTGAAACGATATGCTGCAGGTGGCATCATGGGATGGGTGAACTGATGAAGGAACAGACAGGTGTCTGGTGCAAACCAGATGCTCAGGCTTTCCTTAGTTTCTACTGACAGTCACAAGATTCCAGAGAAAGAAGTGGGCTAGAGATGCTGACTTGCCCAAGAGCTTCATGACCTGACAAGGATTTCAACCTTCATTTCCTCAAATCGAACTACCAAACACTTCACCCTTCAAGCATGTGTAACCTCTTGGGGATGGAGAAGCTAGGCTCTGAAACAGGGAAGAAGCCCAAGTGATAAGAAAATCTGAAGAGATTTGCAGGAAGGAAGGCATGGGAAGCACATAAAGACCCCTACACACAAATAAACTTGCATCTATTGGTTTTTATACTTGATGGTTTAAGATTCAGCCTATATAGTTTTCATTTGCTCATGAATTGAATGGGCATCGACCCTCCCCCCCTCCAACCCCCAAATGGCCAAATCACTGGCCTTGCGGATGTTCTTGTCCTATGTTTCTGTTTGCCCTTGACTAAATCTAGAAAGTTGAACCTAAACAGTCACTAACCGCATGTAACTGTGTGATGTGCCAATCAGCTCTAATCCAGTAGGCTATAAGCCAGCACAGATTTAATTTTGCTTTAAGAAAGGGGCATATGATGAATGTGTTTCAATTCATTCAATTCATTTTTTCATCAGGATTCATCCAATTTGCTATTGGCAATCAAAGTCCATTCATTTTCAGTGTGTTTAAGGACTAAGGACTAAACAGTGTGTTTGACAGCATGTGTAGATCTGGCAAAAATGCACATGAGAAAATGTGCACTTTTCAGAAATGTGCATGAAACATTTTAATTCATGCAAGAGGAATCCATACATTTCAAAGATGGGAACACTTGAGGCACTCATTGGAAAAATATGCTCACATTTTTGAGAGAGAATTAAGACCAACTTTACCATACGTTATGGACTTGACTTAGAACCAGCTAAGTAGAGCAAGGCTAGCTGCTTGCATCCTCTCCCCCCACTGCTAACCAATATTCAGAAACAGAGGAATTGTAGGAAAAATGAAAAGCACAAAACTTGAAATTGCTATTTTTGAAAAAAAGAGGGAGAGAACAAGTAATACAACAATCTTTGATTTTGTTGCTCAAATACAACAGATTTATTTATTTATTTATTTATTTAGGGGACTTCTATGCTGCCCCATTCGCCGAAGCCTCGGGGTGGCTCACAAATCATAAAGCTTATTTAAAGCTTTTATATCCTGTCCAACTATTATTGCCTCGGGATAGCTTTACAATAAAAGCAACACAAATGAAATGGAGCAAAGCATCCAATGTTTCGAGTATAATAAAACCCACATTAAAACCTAGTAAACATTAAAATAATGGGAAAGTAAGAAGGTTTTCACCTGGCGCTGAAAAGAATAAAGTGTCAGTGCCAGGTGAACCTCTCTGGGGAGTGTATTCCATAATTGGGGCACCACCATAGAGAAGGTCCTTCTCCAGGTAACCATCCTCCTAATCTCCTTCAAGAGATTAGGAGAAGGACCTCTGCCTCAGATATTAAGGGGCAGGATGGCATACAGGGAAGAAGGCACTCCTTAGCACACATACCACAAATCTTTTTGAATAATCCTTTGACCTGTGATGTTAAAGTGTAAGTCTCTTGAATGGTTCCATTTCAGGCACATTAAAATCTCATTGAAATCTTGAGAAAGTACATTTACGACTTGTCAACAACACTGAATGTGTGAGAAGAATCCTTAGAGCAATGGAAACGTAGGCACACTGCCCAGAAGTTTTTGTTACAGTATGAAGAGAAGTACTCCTTGTGGTGGCATAGACTCCAGAAGTCTTCAAGCTGTTGCTCTAAATTCACAGCCTGGATCTTCAGCATCAATATCTTTGTTTCTGTTATGCATCATTTGTATTGGAAAAATCCAAATTTTTCCAAATTCTTACAGGCCTTTAGTACATTTTCAGTCATTTTTTGGTTGATACTGTATGAACATACAGGAAGCCAAATGGAATTACATTGCTGGAATCTCTCTTCAACAGATTATATGGCCACATCTAAGACAGCATAACAGAAACCTACTTTGAATTTCTGCTTTGGATCTTGTAGTACCTCTTCTTGAGCCCCCCCCCCCTCCCAATACTGAAACTGCTGTTTCAAACTACCTTTTCTAACTCATTCTGTCTCGAAGTTTAGTAGTACTTCTAGTCCATTTGCAATCTCAGTAGCATCTACCAAGACTTGTTCAAAACCCTCATCACACCTACAGCCCACAAGGTAATTCTTGGTCACTTGCAAATTGCTTGTTGTGGAATTTAAATCAGCTTCCGCCTTATTTTGAAGAAGTTTGCTTGCAAGGTTAATTTCAAAAAGAATGTTGTACCATGTAACAAGAGATCTCACACCCCCGTGTGTCTTATTTCTGACCCAGTTTAAAATTTTATTTTTAGAACAAATTATAAAACAGTCTGAAAACACCTTGAAGACAACATAATGATTAATAGAAACCAACATGGATTTCTTAAGGACAAATCCTGCCAGAAGAATCTAATTTTGTTTTTTGACTGGGTAACCTCTCAAAGGACTGTGGGAATGCTGGGTATATAATCTATCTAGACTTTGACAAAGCCTCCAACAAAATGCCCCATGGTATCCTGATTACCAAACTAGTAAAAGGTGGGCTAGATAGTGCAACCATTAGATGGACTCACAGTTGGCTGCAAAATCAGACTCCAAGACGGCTCATCTATGCCACTTTATCAAACTGAGGATAGGTGACAAGTGGGGTGACCAAGTCTTCTGTCAGGGACCAGGTCATCTCTATATTCCACAGGGTGACCTGACCTTCAACAGATGTGCGATGCATGCCAGCCAAAAAAACCCCCAGAGTCCTCTGGAAACCTCCTGGATCCATTAGATTCCAGGATTAATGGGTCCCCCCACCCTTGCAGAGGGAAAAAGGGGCTGAAAGTCCAAACCTCAGGAGGAAGGGATCTGACCATGACAAATGGGTTGATAACAATCCCCCTACTACCAGATCACCATCCTCCTACCCAGTCAAGAAAGTCAGGTCCAGAGTGTGACCTTGTATATGCGATGGGCTGTTGATATGTTGTGACAGCCCCATGGTTATCATGGCAACCATGAAGTCCTGAGCCACCCTGGACAAAGCAACCTGTGTGGAGACTGAGGTCCCCCAGAACCATCATCCTGGGCATCTTCCAGACCAAGTCCAAGATGACCTCCATCAGCTCAGGCAGGGAGTCTATTGGGCAGTGATGTGGATGGTACACCAGTAGAATCCCTAATCTTCTATGGGATCCTCCCTAAAGAAGTAAGGGTAGTGGCAACCAGGAGGAGGGCCTTCTCGGCAGTGGCACCCCATCTCTGGGACATGCTCTACAGAGAGGTGCAACTGGTGCCATCTCTGACATATTTTGGTGAAAACCTTTTTATTTTCTAAACATTTTAATAGCTAAGTCTGTCTGTCTTATTGCCCAACCAGTTTAAATATTGTTTATAAATTGCTGCTGTGCCTGGTTGTTGATCCTTGATTGTTATATTGCAGTTTTATAGCATTTTAGGTGCATACTGTTTGTACTGTTTTATGAGTATTTTAAGATTTTTTATGATTTTAATATTTGTAAACTGCCCAGTGAGCCCTGTGGGCTATTGGGAGGTATAAGTCTCCCTCTCCATTTGTACAGCTCCATGAATACTTTTAAACACTTCTATCATGTCTCCCCAGACTTGCCTTTTTCCTAAGCTGAACAGACCTTGTTATTCTGGACAGTCCTCACAGGGGAGACACTCCAGCCCCCTGATATTGGCATTGCTCTTCTCTGTACTTTTTCCTATTCGATAATGTCCTTATTCATGTGAGATGACCTTATAGTTCTATATTCCTAATTAATCCTAGCATGAAGTGCGCCTTTTTCTTCGTGCCTGCTCACTTGGCTGACACTTTCATCAAGCTGTCCGCTGCAACCCCAAGAAACCTTTCTTGCTCAGTCACGTCTAGTTCTGATCCTATCAGCATATTCTTCTAGGTCAGTGTGGATAATTAAAATGGTGATCACAAACTGCCTACCATGGCCAGGTAATTTCACTGTCTTAGGAGTGGGCCCAGTGCACACCTTGCCAGGACCCTTTGCAAGCATGAAGATTGGAGGCACAAAAATGGCAGCCATTGATCTGTCCCCAGACCTCATGAAAGAAGTTTAGGGCACAATGCCCATAAATCTGCAAACTCAGAGGATGATAGGCATCCAATCAAATGTGAGAGGAGTGCAGAGGTGAGCATTGAGTCCATATTCCCCTTGCCCTCAGAAACATTTGAATGGTCAATGGCCTCATTGTTCCTCCTTGGGAGGAGCTGGAAGAAGCAAAGAGTGCCTCCCCTACCTACCTACCCTCTGTAACGCCTCCCTAGTGAAGATAGGCCATGTCTATATAGCTATCCACTGGGCTAGCATGTCAAGCCACCTTTGTTAAGCTGGAAAAGTGTGGGCCTGAAGCTGGATGGGTGCCCACATGTGCAAAGGGCTAGACTCAATGGCCTTGTATAGGCCCCTTCTGACTCTACTGTTACTCAATTCTGATAATGGTGGAGGGGACAAACCAAACAGTATCTCCCAGCTATAGCAGTGTACCCTTGGGAACAAGAAATGAAAATGTAACTAAAATTAATGCAGTTTCTTTTATCCTAAATCTTTACTACTGCCTGACTTTGTCATAATAAAAACAAATGCTTGAGGCGTTCTATGTGGAATACACCTATTAGTCACACTGTTCCAACTTAAGCAAAAAACAAGACTATCTTTATTTGGGAATGTATATAACTCCCCGTGAAGTGTTAGTGAAGTGTTAGAGGAAAGAGAAGAAAGATCACTGAAACTTTGAGGTGTTTTTTTTTTTTTTTAATCCAGTCTACCACCCTTTAATTAGTTGCTCACATTACTGTAATCTAACACTGGCAAACAACTCTCTAGCTCCTCAGGTGTGCAATAATCAAAATTTGCATTTATTTTATTAATTACTTCATTGCTTAAAGAAGAAAAAGAGCATAACACTTGACAATGCCTTGATTTATTGCATGTAGCATTTAATGGTCTTACAAAACATCAAGGAAATGGTAAGAAACAAGCTTGGTCACAAAACTACACAGAAAGCTGCATGAAAGTAGCTTAATGGCAGATAGGAATTGATTTTCATATATAATCACCATGAAGCTGAATTTTTGCAGATTTTACACACATCATCTTGGTACCAGCCTGTCATCTTCTGAGGTTAGAGTAAGAGACTCAACTAAACCATGCTTCTTTAGTATCAAAGTTGTAGTATCAAAGCCTAGAAATGTAAGGATTTTGTTAAAACCATTCTGTCTGAGTTTCTCAAATTGTCAGGCGAGTTTCTTACTGCCTTCGATTCATTGACCAAATTAGTTTCATTTCTGAAATGTATGAACATTTTGTTCCACTTGCATAAAAGTGCATGTGTGCTTTAACACGATTGTGTGCATATGCTAATGCACGTTAGCACAAGTACAAATTTGCACAGATCCCCCAGGTAAAAACAAAACAAAACCATCTGGGGAATCAGCACAACCCGGAAAAGGCAGATCTGCTGCAGAATCTTAGAAATCTGAGCTCATTGGAATCCATTGCTGGCTTCCCTGACATCACTGTTATAGCCTTTACCTTTGTTTTCCTGAAGCCTGTAGTATTATGATGCTAGCCTCAGTCTTCCAACAGTTACGATCTTCCAACTGTCAGGAGAATAAGTATGATGGGTTCAGAAAAAGTGGAATAGAAAAAATAAATTTATGGGAATGGTGGTTGGTCAAGATAACCCCCTCAGTGGAACCAGCTGCCACACAAGAGACATTCAAAAAGAAACTTGACAGCCATCTGAGTGCAATGGTGTAACTTGGTGTCCTGCAACAGCCGGGGGTTGGACCCCATGGCCTTCATGGCCATTTCCAACTCTACTATTCTATGATTCATAATCCCTTCCAGTTTGGCAATTCTCAACCTTAACATTTTTGTACATAGAACCATCAATGTTGTTGACCTTAGAAAAAGCCTCTTAAGACCCAGACAAAGATGGCTGATAGCATAGAAGCCTTCTAGACAGACAGACAGACAGACAGACAGACAGATAAATAGCTGGTAACACTGAGGTGATGCATTTCAGCAAGAATTAAGATGACTCAAAAAAGCAAAGGTGGAGATGCTGATCTTTCTTTCCCACTGTAGACAAGGAGAAATGGTAAGTGAGACAACAACATTTGATTGTTTGTCAGGCACATGCAGGCAAAAAACCCAAACACCATGGAAACCACACAAGGTTACTTTTCATGACCTCTGAACCAAGCCCTTGTGCAATAATCCTGCGTCTCATCTATGTTTCAGCCTTGGATATGTAAGAGCGTGGTGGGGCCAAGTAGAAATCCTCCTCATTTCCCCCCTTTTTCCCTTCTCCATGTTTAAACATGTTGTTTTAGCCCTTAGCCCTTTCATATTGCTTTTTTTTTTTAAGCAACCAGCCATCTTGGATTTGACATCATTCTCTCACACATAGGCATGTACACCAAGCAATGGTTCATTTCATTTGCATTCTAATTCATTTTTAATCTTATGCAGCCATCCCCACAAACACAGGCTGCAAATTAAGGAGCTACTATAGAGTTTCATCAAGTCAGCCAGTAGCCCTGATAGCAATTTGGCTAGCATTGCAATAAAACCAGCCATGGGTGGCACATGCAACACCACAGTAAGAGCCTAGACGACACAGTTGGACTTTAATGTGCATTGAGAGTTTGCCAGTACAAAAAAATATAACAGCATCTTAGGAACCCAAAAACTGGGAAAAACATAAAAATTATTGTGACCAAGTTGGACTGCATGACTTATTTCTAGCTGTAGTTCCTTGGAGAATGGTACATATGGTAAGACTGTCCCTGAAGCAAAGGAGTCTGGTATCCTCTGTGAGAGTCTCTGAGGAATTATTCTGAAGGCCTATGATAGAAAATGATAGACAAAATGATCTGTTATCACTGAATCCTTGGTTCATAAATCAGATTTTTCAAGACTTAATGGTTATCTCATGCATTCGGCGCTGTGGCTACTGCTGTCAGGTGCAGGTGCAAGGTGCAGTCCTGCAGCAGGTTCAGAAGGCCAGGAGCAAGAGGCATATTTGTTAACCACCAGGGTCAAAGGCAAGGAGACAACAGATCCAGGGAAACACAGTCCAAGACACCACCATCCAAAAGCACCATCCCAAGGCCATGTTCCAGAAAGACAGCAACGCACAAGAGCAAGGTAAGGCCAGGGAGGATGGCTGCAGGTGCCTGGGAGTCAGGATCAGACTGGAGACAAGGCTGGAAGCAGGAACAGACTCGGGACAGGCAGGCGGGTAGGTGCAAGTGGGTCACAAAGACAGCCAGTGTTGCTGTGGCAAGCAGCAGCAGTGCAGGGAGACGTTTATGCCGGCGCTCCGGGATGTCCAGCTGTGCTACATCATTGCTTCTCTCTTGTTCTCTGCAAGGGTGTTTCTGGTTCCTCATTCATTTGCAGGATCACTCAGGCCCTGATCTTGACAAGTGCAAAACCATATACAGTAAAACTTTGGTTTGCAACCATAATTCGTTCCGGAAATATGCTTGTAATCCAAAGCACTTGTATATCACGGTGAATTTTCTCATAAGAAATAATGGAAACTCAGATGATTTGTTCCACGACCCAAAAATGTTCATATAAAAATGATTACAATACTGTAATATAATGCAAAATAATAAAGAAAATACAAAATATAAAGAAAAATAAAACAAATTAACCTGAACTTATCTTTGAAAGCCTTCGTGGCTGGTGTGAGGGAGACAAGAAAGAGGAGGGATATTGTATCACTGACAGAATCACTGCTATCTATTGGTTCAATGGAATCTTTTTCTTTTTGCACAACTTCAACAAGGCACCTATCAAATGACACTTGCCTTTGCCTCCTTTTGAGGATTTCACAGAAATGTGACACTGCATTGTTGTTAAACAGATTCATCGCTCGCACTGCTACAGCCTTATTTGGGTGGTGCTTTTCTATCAAATTTTGCACTGTTTCCCACATTTTACACGTCTCCCTAGTCTCATTTGAAGTGAGGGAGTCCTCTGCCTTTTTCTCCTCCACCTCTGTAGATGAAATCTCCTCCATAACCTCTTGCATCTGCTTTACCTTTCAGTGTCTCCCTCTGGGGGCAGGGGGGATACTGAAAGGTAAAGCAGATGCAAGATTCTAACCTTGTAGTACAACACACCATATACTCCTCCCATACAAGCCTTGAAGTCCACAGTTAAGACCTGACATAAATAGCTCTTCACAACAAAGCTCCAACAACTATACACCAAATCATTGGAACAGTTAAGTAGAACCTGATTTAAGTTAGTCAATGTCAGTGTGCAGCACTAAACAACCCAAGACTCTAATAAAAATAACCCCTTTGTCTTCAGAATGAGCATATGCCTTTCAGTAACCAAGGAAATGCTGTCAGTTTAAAGCTGCTTCCAGTGCAATCCTATGCATGTTTAGACAGGAAAACAGTTCTGTGATTCCCAGCATACCCTCCCTTCCTGGAGGGATGCTGGGAGTTGCAGGATCGCAGCGAGCGAGAGAGAACCATTTGCTCAGCTGTGATCATGTGATGTTTGGCACAGCGAGAGAGAGAGAGAACACCGTTGGCTTAGTTGTGATCATGTGACATTTGGCATCAAGTACTACTCGTATTGCAAGACATCACTTGTTTATCAAGTTAAAATATATTAGAAATGTTTGCTCGTCTTGTGGAACACTCGCAGAACAAGTTACTCGCAATCCAAGGTTTACTGTATGTGGTTAGTGATGTGTGAAGGATCTGGTTTGGAGATGGGAGTCCATCTGATTTCCTCGACTCGGCTCCTTGGATTTTGCCCCACTGTCTCTGACATAAGTCCATCTCATACCAATGCTCATACCAAGCATTGGCATAGGCATCTGCCAGGAAGCATGTCCAGATGAGTCCACAAGGCTGGCTTCCAAACACAACTTGTGGGCATTGCATACCTTGCACAAAGAATTGCACACTTGGCACAAGTAATTGTGCACTGTTGGGAAAGTCTAAATAAAAACTGAAATAAAGATATACTTTTGCATGACCTTTTATTATAAAATCAGGCAGTATTGCTCTTCTCCCCTAGAAGGAACTAGAACTTTTCGCCCAGCTCCACACAACTGGGAAAGCGGGTAGTGCAGGTGGCTTCAGAATTGTATCCATTCTCCTGGAGGGCAAGTCATACATGTGCCTGAGGTACCAGATACATTGTATTAATAGGCAAGGACCCTTAATTTCTTCAGGAATGCTCTCCTGATTATTTTGACAAACAAAGCATATATTTGACTTTGCACGTAACCACAGCAGCTAGGATTGTATTCGCACAACACTGGAGGAAATACCAACTGAAGAACTGATTTTAAAGAAGATACTGGATTGTGCAGAAATGGACAGATTGACTTTGTCTCTTAAGGAAAAAGAAGACAATTACCAAACTTGGGACTTCTTTTATCAATGGCTAGAGAAGTGGGATTATACTCAGGGCTGAAATATGCATTAATTGTAAAGAGAATAAGATAATAATCCAGTATGTCCAATGTCTTTTGAATGATCTTTTGTTTTACTGGTAGAAAATAATAAAAACTTGAAAACCACAAAAAAAGGAATGGTCATGAGTACCTTCAATCTTCAGTGATACATTCCATGGCTACCATGCAATTGGAAAGCTAAGTAAAGTATCCAGCTAGCTCACTGGCTGCAAGGAGCACTGTGGAATAGACTCTCTTAGACCTAACGCAATCTCCTTCTACTGAATGTCCAAATCTCCACTTGGGATTGGTTATGAATCATATCCCTCAACCAGTTCTCTCCTCAATCTCCCTATATCACCATTTTGTAACATGATGCCAGCCTTACATTGATCAGTTTGTACTTGTATTGTCCTCTATAAATGTACTCATTCATCCCTCATCATCACCCCAAAACTGTGTACATGACCCACAAGTATAAAGCACTCTGGATATGCTCAGGAAGCTAGTAGTTGGTTCAGTATACAGGCTACCCTGCAGCACTGTTGCTTTTTCCTCTGCCAGAGAGGGGTTCCCAGGGTGCTCTGCCAATAAACTGCTGAACCTGAATGTCATATCTTCTGTGCAAATGTGAACATACATTCTCTTGGTTCTGCGATTCCAAGATTTCCTGACCGTACCTTGTGCAAAGAAGCTGCTGGCATTTCCAAGTAATTGCTTACTTGATCTTAGCTCACCTTGCTTCCTGGGACAAGAGAGTTGGATTCTAGCCTGATCTTTGCATCTCTAGTGAGTAGTTATGTGATGTGTTTGACTTCTTTGCTCCAAGTCTCTTCTCAAGTCTCAAGAGCCAACTTTAACAGAAAAAGGGGAGTTGTAACACCTCCCCATGTTCCCATCTGCACTTTCTCAGTGATCTTATGAAGTCCTTTACTTCAACCACAATTTATTTAAACAAAGCTGTGCTATTATTCAAATGTATCAAGACTGCGATTTAGAAATACAATTTTCTTCACATGATTGGCACCCCCAGTCCAGCACTGTTATTCTTCCGGGAAACACACAGGAACAGGGCATAGGCAGCAGGCAGGAGCAAAGGGCACCAGAAAGAGCTGAAGCCTTCCCCTTATACAGGGAGTCCCCAGGTTATGGATGAGTTCCATTCCTGAGAACATCCTTCAGTTGAATTTGTGTATAATTTCGATCACATGAGTAAGCCAACTGCTCTTCTTAGTATGAGTATATATTTTACCTTTTGATGCATATAAAACACTTAAGAAAACTTCCATATTCACTAAAATATCTTAAGTACAGTACAACACTGTAATAATGATAATAATACAGTAACAATAGAGTAACTATAGGTACCAAAGGGAGAGAGTATCTATATGTACGTGCGTAGGTATACAGTTCTGTAAAAAGCAAAAGAAATATCTCTTAAAACCTTTTAGAACATACTTTCAAATCAGTGTCATACAGGGTTAAGCTAGGTCACTATCATTCTTGCATAGATTATAACAAGATCGTAAATACGAAGCATTTTGAGTAATTTAAAGTACTTCATGTTGTTTGTTTTTCTTGTTTGTTCATTTTCTGACTATATTTCTGAATTGCTCTGCTAATTTGCAATAAAACATAAGAATAAAAAAATGCCACAGCTCCAAACAAAACCAAACTGAAAACAAAACAGAGAAAATAATCACAACTTTCTTTTTATAGAATTGGGTAATATTTGCAGGCCTGTTGGCCAATTTGGAGGGGATCAAGTTGGCCAAATTCTACTCAGACAGGTTCTGCTTCTCTCTCTTTCCTGTCTGTTCAGCATCATTTTCACATCTATAGCATGGACATGCCAATAGTGATCTAGCTCCCCTTTAGCAATTGCCCTTGTAACCAGGTCCTCAGCTGTTATAAGGCCATTTATGGTGAGAAAAAGAAAATGGCAGCACAAGCCACCCTTGAGGCCTACTTCAAGAAAGCGGCTTTGGGGCTAGGCACTCCCTGCCAGCCCCGCAGCAGCACGATCAATCCCGTTCTTTCCAGCACCAAGTCCATCTCCATCATCACCAGTTTATGTTAGACTTAATGTTACCTCATGGATTAGGAAGTTATGAATACAAACAGGATTTCAAACTTTAAAACAACAACAGCAACAGAGGAGTAGGGAGAAGACGTCTGGGCACTCTGTTTCTGCCCTTCCTAGAAACTGTTTTGCCATGGTTCTGCTTCATCCTTGAGGCCCTAGATATGCCCCAAAACACACTGACCTGGGTACTCTTGAGCCAACGCTGTGGAAAGAGAAGCCATAAAGATCTCTATGGAATCTCTACAAAAAGCTATGAATGTAACTAGAGAATTATGTGGCCACTGATGGCATGCCACCAAATGCATCATGTAGTTCCTTAGAGATATTCACTACATTTCATTAGAGATATTCCTATAGGTCTTATGGCAGCATACGCATTCATAAGTATATAATCCAAGTGCTACCTGTATTGCATTCCCCTCCCCTTACCCCACCCCACCCCTTGTCCCTCCCTCCCACCTCCTCCCTAGTGCCAAAAAGTAACTCAGTTGTAAAAACAGTAGAATTATCAAGTCAAGTCACTCGTTGCTCCTGAGTAGAGTCCAAGTCAAGCTGTTGATACAAACTGAGTCAGACTTGGGAGTGAGTTGCTCAAATCAGTTCCCCAACCCTGGTAGTTACTGGTGAAGGAAAGTGCGCTGGGCACATAGAGGAGGCGTTTCTGTTTTTACAATAGCATGACAAGTCCAAAGAGTGAGGGAAAGACCATGATAGGTAGAAACATTGAGACGGGCCTAGTCTCATGCATGGGATTGCAAAAGGCCTTTGTCAGGCCCCTGGTGGAATACAAGATACGATGGGTGAGCTGTAATGAGCTTGTTGGGTCACAAGCCTTATTCAGATTTCCTCCCATAGAACTCTGTGCAAAAGGTCTTCAAGGGCGTTGGAAGCCATGCCGGAATGCGGGAACTCTGACACAAGCCACAGCAGACGATCCAAGGCCAGCTGTTCTTGCATCACAGACCCTGATGATGTGTTTTAAGACTTGCTGTCAAAGGAAGAGCCATTCATCTGAAGGCACTTTAGTGTTCTCAGCATTAGTGCTCATGCTGCCATAACAGAAATAGTAAATCTCTTAATATGTGTGTTTCTCCCTGAGGTTATAGCATCTCACATAAATTACCATTTATTTCAGTAAACTCCTTAAACTATTTTTAATACTCAACACAGATGAAATAAATCAAATCCCAGTCACAAATCTCAAAGGGGAATTTGCAGAAAAGATAAAAAAAAAAAAAGGGCAGAGGAGGAACTGGCAAAGGTATTCATAAGCCAGTACAGGAAGCAGAAGGAAACCCTCTGCATCTTCTGGTGCATCTCCTGGATCCTTGCCAGAACAATGTCACCCAACTTTCAAAGAAAATAGGAGTCCAGTCTTCCTATCTGTTAGGCCCATACCTCATGCTGTGGGGAAAAACACCTAAAAGGATAGCAGCCAGATAAAGGCCAATGCATAAAATCCATCCTTAATTACATCAAGATGAGATTGTTTATTTATGCATATATTTATTTATCTATCCATTCATTCAATTTGTATGCTGCTCCATTAGCTATAAGCCTGTCTGGGTGGCTCACAAAATATACTGGTTTTGTTTACTGTTTGTTTACTGTTCAGCTCTGTTCATGAGGTTGCTTTCAAGCACTGGAAGTGCAGCTCATTCAGAATGAATTCCCCAGACTCCAGTCTGCTTTTTCTCTTTCGTGAGTCCACCTTACACTGAAAGCGAGCCAAGTTCTGCTTCCGTACACATGGCCTGCAGGCTTTGTGTGTTTTGTACAAATAATTATGTAATCTCCACATTTTGTGCAAAGAATTACATGCTTTGTATATTTTGCACGAAGAATTACCTACTTTGTGTACTTTGCACAAAGAAGCTGCTAGCATTCCTGACTGTTCACAGACTTGATCTCAGCTTGGCATTTTTCTTGGCCAGGGAAGTGGGAAAGAAGTGTGGGAAAGAAGTCTGGTGAGCACGAGAGAGCCAGATTCTGGCCTGATCTTTGCATTCCTAGACACCATTCACATTTGGAAGCTTTTTTGCATGCTGTGAGGAAATGAAACATATGTTTCCATAAAAGCTAATGAAGCTAAAATCTTGGGAAGGAGTCACTGAAACTCCTGGAAATGGAATGGCATGATCCCTTACGCCGTTCCGCCTATGGGGATTTCACACATGCCAGCACTGGACCATTTATTTCTTTACGAACTGATAGAGACTCCATTGGCTTGCCTGCCTTTTGCTCTAGGTCATGCAGTGGCTTAGTTATTATGGCCAAGAGCTGGACTGCCTCATTGATTTCCTGACAAAGTGAATGAAATAAAGAAGAGATTAAAAGAATGGAATTTCTTCAGCAGCACAGGTGAATTAGAGGGCTCAAGATTGGAAGCTCCAGGCCCTGAGCCATGAGTTCCATTCTCTAATCCCAAGGGTTTGAGGACTGGGCAACATTACATTAATGTAAACATAGAGGGGGATCACCTGTCTGGAAAGAACAGGAAGGGAAAGAGGGGCAGGGTGTAGCTTTATATGTCAGGGAAGAGATGGGATGCAGTGAGATAGAATGAAGTGTGGATGGGTATCTGGTAGAGGCAGTCTGGGTTATGACAGGGAGAGGGACCTGACAGTGTGGGCATGTTATTGCCCTCCAGGTCAACTTGAGACCCTGGATGATGTCCTGACAGATGAGATTCTAAGGATATCTCAGGGGAAGGGACGCAGTAATTATGGGAGATTTCAATCCCCCAGATATTAGTTGGGAGACTCACTCAGTGGTGACAGCAAGGTCACATCACTTCCTAGAAGCTATAGAGGGACGGTTTTTCACAGAGGGTCCGAGGGGCAATGAGGGAGGGGGGCATCCTTGACTTGGTTTTGACCCACAGGGAGGAGCTAATAGATGAGGTACAGATTAGGGGAGCTCTGGATGCGAGTGACCACTCCATCATTTGCTTTGAGATCAGGGGAATGGGGGCATGCAGCATTAGAAGCTGGGACTTCAAGAAGGCCAACTTTGGCCAGCTGAAGGCCAGACTGGGGAAAGTCTCCTAGGATATGTTACTGGAAGGCAAGGGAGTTGAGGAGGAATGGATGGCACTCAAAAGGGAGGTTTTGGAGGCACAAGCCTTGACAATACCTCTAGTTAGTAAGGCAGGGAGGCGAAGGAGAGCACCGCCATGGATGGATGTGAAAGGAGGTGGTTAGAGGGATTAGATGCAAGAGGAACCTCCATAGGAAATGGGCACTGGGGCAAATAAACAAAAGGCTATATGAGGAGGTGGGGGCCTGTTGCAGAAGGATTCTTCGCAAGGCTAAGGCTGATGATGAGCTGAGACTTGCAAAGAATATCAATAGCAGCAAAAATGGCTTCTCTCAGCATGTAAATAGCAAGAGGAAGGGGAGACAGGTAGTAGGACTGCTAAATAAGGAGGAAGGAGATCCAGTGACTGATGCGAGGGAACAGGCACAGGTGTTAAATGTCTATTTTGCCTCTGTGTTCTCCCCAAAGCAGGATGGGGGAAATCCTCATTGGAGATTAGATGAGGCCAGGGATGTAGGGTCGCAGATTAGAGTCACCCCTTTAGAAGTCAAGGGGCTCCTCAGGACACTGGATGTTACAAAGGCACCAGATCCTGATGGGTTACACCTGAGGGTACTTCGAGAGTTGACAGGGGTTCTCTCATGCCTGTTGGCCTCCATTTTTGAGGCCTTGTGGAGAACGAGTGAAGTTCCACAGGACTGAAGTGTGGCATCAGTGGTCTCAATTTTCAAAAAGGGTAGTAGAAGGGACATGGGGAATTACAGACCAGTTAGCCTTACGTCCATTGTAGGAAAAACAATGGAAAGGCTAATAATAGCAAGATATCTAGTGATGCTAGATAGGGAAGGAAGGCTGGTGGCTACACAACATGGCTTCTGCAATAACAGGTCCTGCCAGACAAACCTTGTGGAATTCTATGACAAGGTTTCAAGGTGGCTAGATGGAGGGAATGCAGTGGATGTGGCTGACCTGGATTTCAGCAAGGCCTTCGACAAAATGCCCCATGATATCCTGGTTGAGAAATTGAGGAGTTTTGAGATAGACCAATGCACTGTCCAGTGGATTAGGGCATGGTTGACTGACTGAAAGCAGAGGGTAACCATTAGTGGGAAATCATCAGGATGGTGACCAGTGACAAGTGGGGTCCCCTAGGGCTCTGTCCTGGGGCTGATCCTGTTCCATCTTTTCATCAATGACATGGAAGAAGGGGTGAACAGTCTGCTGATCAAATTCGCAGACAATACTAAAACCAAGGCATTGGCCACAACTGAGGAGCAGGTACTCCAGACTATGGAAGTGGGCAGGAGACAACAGGATGGTGTTCAATGTGGCTAAATGCAAGATCTTGCACTTGGGGCATAGGAATGGGTGTTATAAGTACAGGTTAGGGAATAAGTGGCTGGAGAGCAGCACTTGTGAAAGGGATCTCAGGGTGCTGGTTGACTGCAGGCTGAACATGAGTCAGCAGTCATGTTGCGCTGGTGAAGAGGGTGAACACCACCTTTGGTTGCATAGCCAGAAGTGTGGCTTCTAGATCAAGAGAGGTATTACTACCACTCCATACAACTCTGGTGTGCCCGCAACTGGAGTATTGTGTTCAGTTTTGGGCCCCTCATTACAGAAAGCATATAGCCAGGTTGGAGTCAGTGCAGCGTAGGGCCACAAGGTTGGTGGCCGGTTTGCGGGGGATGCTGTAGGAGGCGAGACTGAGGGAACTGGGTCTCTTCAAGCCTGGAGAAGAGGAGACTCAGAGGGGATATGTTGGCGACATACAGGTATGTGAGGGGGTGTCACATGGTGCTGGGTAGAGACCTGTTCTCCCCTGCAGAGGTGGGCAGGATGCGCTCCAATGGAGTGAAGCTCAGGAAACCAAGGTTCAACTTGGATGCCAGGAAGTACTTCCTGACAGTTAGGACCCCGAGGGTATGGAATGGGCTTTCATGGGAGGTGGTTGAGGCCCCATCAGTGAGGATGTTCAAGGATAAGCTGGACATGCACATGGCAGGCATGCCGTGAGCGGAGCCAGTTGGAGCCGGGGGTCAGACTAGATGGCCCAGGAGACCCCTTTTGACTCACTCTGTTTCTGTTTCTATGTTACTTAGTGGTGAGGGAGATATCTTCCAGCCAGGAAGTGATTTCATCTATCCTAGGGTTTTGATTCCTAATATTGACCACCTCCCCCAAGAAATTAAAGTCTTTGAATTTTCCTAACAGATTACTACACTGAGATGTGTCTTTATCTCTCAGTGCTAGTGTAATAGAGACATCGATGCAATCCCGGGGCAATTCCATACTCCAGCCCATTATTATGGCTTCGGTCTTACTCTTCTGCATTCATCCAGACTTCCCTGAGATTTGTAGAGCTGCCTTAATTTCATCTTTCTTCTCAAGAAATAAGGAAAATGTCTAAGTGATTTGAAAATGCTTGTGAGATGGACTCTTCTATTAATATGTATTCACTTAGAGGGTTATCCCCCCACCACCCCCACCACCAAGATAGGGCACATGGAAAAAGATTTAACTTACTCTCCAGGAAGATAGATAAGAAATAATTGAAGCTGTGGGTATTCCTGCGCTGTAGCCATTAAAAAAAAAAAATACTTTGCCTTTCCCCTTCTGGACAGGAGTCAGTGAGTTCTGTTGAAGAAAATGGTATGTTTGGAACCATCTTTCTAATTTTATGGTGTTTCTCATGTAAATTTTCAGAGGGAAGTCCAAGTGAAAAGGGTGATTGTTATAGAGTCGGGGGGAGGGAACTTTAACACCCCCCCACCCAAATTCCATTGCTTGCATCAACAAACACGGTCCTAGTCAGCTTGGCAACGCCTTTAATGGGTTAATGGCTACAGATACTGCAGAGTTGCCTCGCCACTTTTCATTTTTCATAGAGTCCCAGTTGAGGAGGAGGCCGTCTCTCTTCTGGTGGGTACGCTCTGCTGGGGCAGGGAACGCCGCCTCCAGTGCTGCCTGGCCATGCCTCCAGGAGTTGCCACCTGCTTTTGCCAAGTCTCGGCTTTCACTTGCATATCCCCCTTCCCGGCTGGCTCGTCTCCCTATGTACCATCTCTCCCCTTCTCCAACTCTCCCTGGGCTGCACCTCTGCCTCACAGGGACTCCTCCTCCGAGGGGCACCTCTCGCTGTCACCGCCCCTCCTCTCTCCATGTCACATCCACCTCCTCCTCCCTTTCCTCATGTTCCTCTTTATACAGCCAATGCCCGGCCCCTTCTGTCCCCCTCCCTCATTGCTCTTTTCCTGGGGGAGGCCCCTGCATACCTGAAGACTCAGCCCTGGGCTGAGCACACTCCTCCCCTGCCCAACGCCCCATTGCCGGCACTCCTGGCACCCCTGGTGTTGGCGTCACCATCTCTTCACTCCCTGTGGTGCGTCTCCCTTGGTTTGCTCCCAGGTAGGAGATGGCGAGCCCCACCGACCCTTCACAGTGATATAAGCAGCTTCCCCCCCTCCCATTTCTTTTCCAGCAGATCCAAATGTAAAGCTTATGAAATGCCATCCTTCATGGGAGCATGGCAGGTTTGATGTGTTCCAGGGCATTTTTTTATGAGAGCTGTTCACAAGTTGCACAAGCCCCCATCCCAAATCTTCCACCCATATCCTGACCCAGAACATCTCAGGCATCTGCAAGTGACTAACTGCAGAAACGTCACGATAGCTAGCCTGGCCCAAAGAAAAAAAAACATTGACAGCGAAATGCATGTCTTAAGCTGAAGCAAACACTTACAGTTGCTTTTTATGTCAGTATTACCTGTAAGAAATGGATGGTGAAAGTGCTGGGTTAAATATATCAGTTGCCTGTTACTGATGACCTAATAGATTTGTGTTCAAATATTTGTAGTTCTGGTGGGATTAACATAGCTCTGGCAGGTATAGAAATCATAACCAGCAGCTTTTAAATGGAACATGCACTGAGGACCCTGTGATTAACTTGTCACTTACTATTACAAGCTACAGCTGTTTTCATTGTTTGATGATTCTTGCACTGTGGCTCAGGATAGACTGCTAGAGAGATATTAACTACATGGAGTCAGTGTGCAGGATGGTGCAGTAAGTGCCCAGAACTTCCCAGAAGAAGGCTGGTAATTACTGAGTCAAACAGTGTTTTTCTGGGAGATGTTAAGCAAACATTCATGTCCTTTGGTCGATAAACCCATAAATATTCATACTTTGCTGCCAATAATAAATAACAAGAAATGACCTGAGGCATTATATTTATGATGCTTGACATCAGAAGTCAAAGAGTTCTCCATGGTTTTTCCTACTAATAAATAAATAAATAAAAACATTGATTTTCATTACCCACACTGGCAAACTACATCTTACATAAAAATGCATATAATGAAGCCTCAAAGTTCCCTGTTTGTTTTAATTACAGTCAGTCTTGAGAACTTTCAATTTTGGATGACATTATGATGGGGCTTTTAATGTCAACTGTTTTAATGGGTCCTGATATTTTAGTTGACTTAAGGTGTGGTTTTATGCGTGTTTAAATGCCTAAATTGGCAGCTGAAGGAATTCCTCCTAAACATGCATAGAATTGCATCCTCAAATTGCTTTACATTTCGTATATTTGGTACTTTATATTATGTTTCTGTTACACTGTATTTTGAATTTTAAGTTGTGTAGATTCCCCAGAAAGCTTTGGCTGTTGGGTGGTATAGAAATGAAATGAATGAAAGACTATGAGCAGGGAGAAAAGACAGCATTTTTTGTCCCTTTAAAGGGCGTTTTTAAATTCAGCCTTTCCAGCTCTAAGTTGCTTCCCCCTCCCTGTCCCTGAATTTCATATACATCTGGAAATCCAAGGAGAAAGCCAACAGAGCAGGATTGAGTTTGAATGGGAAAAGAAACACCAAAGAATAAAGCACCTCACTGCTCAAAATTGTACTAAATGTATTTCGTTTCAAAAACTTCTTATGGTTTTATTATAGTTTGTTGCATGGAACTTGCAGCTCGCCATGAGCAGTGATCTCAGTTTTAGCAACTGTACAGCTAAAACACAACCAGTCTCTAAAGAGAATTATCTGCAAGTCTGAGAAGTTCCTAAGCTTGTTGGAGCACAAAAGCACTTTGGGGAAAGCTGGAGTGGGGCTGCAAAAAAGCCCAGTGAGGATTGAGCGTATTTGGTGAGCACGGCATGCTGACTGACTCTTGGAGAACAGTATGGAAGTGAATGGGGGAAAGGGAATTACATGAGCTTTCTGGAATTCTGTCGTATCGTTCCCCACTGCATGTTGAAATTCTTGCTTACACATGTCTGCACCTTCTTTCCAAGTCCCGTCCCTTCAAAGAGGTACTCCCTGGGTCTCCTGCTTTCTAAACTATCTATTCCCAAGTAGAGAGCAGAGGTGGGCTACTCATGGTCCAAGGACTTCATGGATCTGCCCACCCCTAAAGCAACCCCTACCACTGCAGTGCCGCTGAAATTTGGTGGCAGGGCAGAAAAAAACCTCACACAACTGCAGAGGTTTTGCCCCTGAATTTAACTGCCAAACTAGGACAGAGGCTTGAAATGGACAGGTTTTGTTTTAAAGCAAGCGAAATCCATTCTTTTTAAGCTCTGTTGCACTTTACTACTGAATGTGAGTGGCAACCTATCAGGATTTTGCTGCTGCTGAATTTCAGTGGTGCAGCAGGAGTCGTGTGGCCCATAGAAGGGTCCCTCTGAAGCTGCCCACCACCATTTTACAGCAAGGAGCTGTTCAAAACAAAGGTTTTGAGAGACTTCCTCCATCAGACCTCCTCAACTTGGTGGACCGCACAGCAAGCTTGAGAAAAAGAAAGCTCTTAGGATCTTGGTCTGGAATTTCCTGGAGGGAAAATAAAATTCTCTAGAGTCTTTGAAGAAAGAAATGGCAACCCTGCCAGTATTCCAGTCACTACAAACCTTCCTTTCCAAAGGTAGAGCCAGATTTCCACTGGCTTTCCAACTCTGTACTGTTCCCTAAACCATCCTAGCCCATCCTTCTTGAAACTCTGTCCTGTATACCTTGATCCTTCCTATGTGGCTTCAAGTAACTTAATGGAAATGGTTGTCAAGGTTCATGACAAAATCTCTGCATGTGATACAAAATTTTGGTTTGTCACTGGCCAGAAAGCATCTTGCCTTCTGAATAACGTGTTAGGGACAGTGTGTGTGGGGGGGGAGGGGGAAGATCTTTTATGCTCAATTTGGCAAATATAGAACATTTAATCGACTGCCAAAGCATATATAAATGATGCAGCCTGACTGATAGTGACTTACATTTGAGTCATAAAAGAGGTCATCTCAAATAATTCTAATTATATTTGAGAACAAGAAGCAGCTGCTATGTCTCGGGAGATCAATTTACAAAAGAGGACAGTGCTCCTGCCCTGTGTGGAGGGCCACATTTCGCCCCATTTAGCTTGTCATGTAGAAGGGAGACAAGCCAAGGCATCAGTCATTTCAGGCTTCACCAGGTACAGACAGGGAGGAGGAAAGATTTAAGCTGGAAGCCAAAATTCTTTGGAAATAATTGAAAAGCCACATATCCCTATATTCAGGAGATAAAATAGGAAAGGGGAAAATTAGCACATTAGCATTTGCTATACTTTTTTCTACTTCACAGTCACTATAGCAGAGGTGGCCAAGTTCTGCGGGGGTCAGTGGACACTATTTTATCGAGAGAGCTGTCCAGGTTTTAGAAGTGTGTACGAGAACAATGATTGGCATCCACGTGGGGGGAATGGGTCACTAACAAAGTTGCTGCTATTCAGCAAGAAGGGCTTTGAAGCTGCCCAGTTTTTTGTGTACTTATACACACACAATGGTTCCTTTCCCTCATCAACCTTTATTGCATTTTTACTTTTATTTTGTTATCCTATGTTATGTGTTTATTTCATTTCTATACTGCACAGTAATCAAAGCCCTAAGTCTACCTCACACTTTGTGTTTCTATGGGTGTTTGGCGGGAGGAAAATCCAAGTCCAAGAGAGCAGCTTGCACACAATTTTGCTCACAAACCTGCTGGGCAAATGAAGTTCTGCCTCTGCAAACCTGCCTTGTGATCTTTGGGTGCTGTGTGCAAAGAAGGCACCAGTGTTCCCAAGGGTTTGTGGACTAGATCCCAGTTTGGCCCTCTTCTTTCTCTTCTGGCAAGGATCAAGCATGGGAGGAAGGAGTTCCAGGTGCAAGAGAGACCTGATCTTTGCCTGCCAACTTGAGGCAGTTCACAAGGATCCAGAAAATTACCAACTACAGATAATGAAGTAGAAACAGAGTGAGTCAGAAGGGGTCTCCAGGGCCATCTAGTCTGACCCTTGGCTCCAGCTGGCTCCACTCATGACATGCTCACCATGTGCACTATAACCTTCATTACATGTACATTATAACCTTCAGATATACTAAGTTTAAAACAAGTTAAGCAACCAAAAAAAAGTGTTACTGTTTTTAATGAAACATATTAAGAAGACAGCGGGCATAAATGCCCATCCAATATGCTCCTGTAACATGCCAATGAATATCACTAGGAGACCTGGAAATCTTAATCTGGGAGTGAAAGGAGGACAACACTAGCACCAGGCAGACCTCAGCGGTTACGTCCCGAAGCCAGGGAAGCTCCACTGAGAAGACTGTCTTGCTTGATGCCACCCTCTGAGCCTCCCTCAGAGCTGGTACTTGGAGGAAAGGCTCAGTAGTCCAGGCAGATCCCCGTCAGGGAAGACATCCCATCAGATAGTTAAATCAGCCCCATGAATATGCTGAACTCCACTTGCCAAGGAAAGCGTTACCTTCCACAGTTCCCACTGCTATTTCTCTATGGAGTTTAGCCTACAGCCAGCTCTAGAAAGAGGCCTTGCTTGAGCAGAACGGTGCCCTTCATTCTTCCCCAAGCAATGGCACACACAGCAGCAAACGTGGCCAGCCCAAGGAAGGAAGTACTGATCCATAGCGATATATGGGGGATCTGTCCAAGGCTGGCAATCCATCAGGTCCCCGAGGCTGTGGTTCACTTTGTGGCGGCCCAGAGACCAAGTTACTGGCATTCCTGGAGCATCCATGCTGTGCATGGCATAAGCACGACTGCTCTCCTGGGTGAGGAGCAACCTCTCCAATGGCATCTGCTCTTCAGACCAAAAGGGTTTGGTCATGGCACACAGCATTGCTTGCGTGCACAAGGAGCAGCCACCTAAACAGTGTTTGAGGCTGGTTGTAGGACACTTGGTCATGAAGGGCTCTCAAGGAAAGCAGCCCCCTGACACCTGCACAAGTAGCTACGACCACCTTTTGGGTGGCTGCTGATGTAGAAGAAGTTGCCATGTGCACAACTGGGGCTCCATGATTGACTTCCTCTCCACTCATTTGCTTCCGAAGACTGGGCTGAGCATGAGAGGAAGCCCATGAATGCTTAGACGGATGGATTCCAACAGGGTTTGTCTGAACCCTACTAATAATTATACTGGTGAAGCAGACAAGCATTTGTATATCTGCACTGGTCTATAAAGCAGAGTCGGTTTCCCCAAAAGCAAACAGCATGCTCCTTCTTTTCTTTCCAACCTTCTTTCCAACCAGTTGCAAAAACTCAGACTCTGTCACCTTTGCTGGCCACACTCAGATTCCCCAACTGTTTCCTCCCAACTTACCCCAGCTAGATGCTGTGTCTGTCTACCCAAAAAAAGTAAAGGCAAATTTCTGGAGGAGAAAGGTACCCAGAAATGCCAGCCACACTGACTATATGCTACCTCCTGATTTAGTGACTCTATCTTTTTGAATACCAGTTGCTTTGGGACAAGAGCCGGAGAGGACTGATGCCATGTTCATTGGCTTGATCCATCAGTGCTCTTGTTTAGCTATGCAGTATTTGAAAACCTAAAGATTATTTCTTCAATTGCATCCCCATTCCAGTAGAAAGAGCAAGCAGGCAGAGAAACATTCACTGTGATGGCTTGTTTACTTCTGGAATTATTTTCCTCCAGAAAACAGAATTCTCCAGAGGAAGTGAAGTGATGTTTATTTAAGTAGACATTTAGTGATCTGGAAGCCATTGCATAAAGTTAAGATTGTCTTATCCATTCTCTCTCAGCAGCATACCTAACCCAGAATAACCTCTCTAATACACAGCAATGATTACTCAATATCTTGCAGTTTAACTGGCATTTCCCAAAGGGCTTATATGGAGAGAAGTTGTTCACACATTAAACCAGTGCACCAGCCTCTGCAGCGCCTGCCTCTCTGTTCTCTTTCAGGCACATTTCTAGCTATCGCTTCTAATTCACAAAGCACTGAAACGCTTGGGCTCAACATATCTTCCAGGACAACTACCCTGTAAAAAAGGGCAGCTTCCAATAATAAGTAAAACAATTTAAAACTATGGAGCAATTAAAATGAGAATAAAGTTCACAACATAAGTCTTAGAGAGTAAAAACAGTCTGAAGCTGAAATCCTGTTAAGAAAAAGCTGGAGAAACTAAACAGTTCTTTGTTTGGGGTGCAAATGGCCCTGTGAATTCCCTATATATAATATACCCAAAATGTACTAATTCCTGGACGTGGGTGTGCTCCTAATTCTGTGGTTTCTCTTGATGTGTTGCACTCCTGAATACCTTTTGTTTCAGATTCATCCTCACTTAGTGGAAACCAAAATGGATCTATCTGTTTTCTATTCATTATTTGTGTGAGGGAACACAAGTCCTGCATTCATCTTCCCATGCTCTCTAGTCCCACACTAATTCTTTACCCTTATTACTGGTGTTGAAGAAGCTTTCAGAATCAATTGTCTCTCGTTTCAGCCCTGACAACATTCACCAACAGACCCTTAAAGAAGTTAATCAAATTTGTTCAGCACGGCCTCCCCTTCTGATTTTCAGCCACTACCTTGGATGAGTGTTCAAGTGTCAAGTATCCCTGCTTTCACTAAGCTTTATCAAAGACTGAAGAAATGTTTTCCTTCACAAAAAGGTCAGACTAGTGGACCTGCAGCCTTTCCCTGTCTTCCTTGAGGTGATATCTCTACTAACAGGCTATATTTATTTCATCTTTCTCTTTGGCTGCACCATGCATTTTCATAGTATACCAGCTTTATCCTTTTGTCTTCCTCTTAAAATTCTGCTTCATGGAGGAAGATAATCAATTACAGTGATTTTTTTGTACCATTTGATATTTTTTAAGAAAATAATTTGAAATCACCCACCAGGCAAAAAGGCTAACAGGCTCAAAAACAAAGACTTCAGATCATCAGAAAATGCAGATGAAGTAAATAGCTATTCCTTGCTTTTATTTTTTCCCCCGCAATATCAACCAAAACACGCTAAACAACTTTCCAAGTTATACCACCTTTTCTTCATTTTGTAGAATCTGTGTCTCAACGATAAAATGACTTTCTTGCAAAAGGATAGGAGGCTGAACCAATACAAGAACAAAGGAAGAGGTGTGCTAGATAAGACCAAGGGCCCATCTAACCAGCATTCTGTTCATGTAGTGGCCAAGAAGCTGCCCCCAGGAAACTCCTAAGCAGGACATGAGTACAACAGCACCTTTTTGCCCTCAGTGTCCCAGCAGCTGGAGCAGGTAGGCATACATCACCTGCTACTGAGGGGAGCACATGCCCATCAGAACCAGTAGCCAAGGATAGCTTCATTGTCCAATGGGGCAAAGCTCAAGGAACCAGCTTCAGGTTGGTTGTCAGGAAGTACTTTTAGGACCCCTAGAATATGGAATGGGCTTCCAAGGCAAGTGGGTGAGACCCCATCAGTGGGGGTGTTCAAGAAAAGATTGGACAACTACATGTTGAGGATTACGTGACCATCTCGTGCCGGGAGTCAGACTAGATAGCCCAGGAAGCCCCTTCTCACTCACCTTTTTTCTGTGTTTCTATGTTTCTAAATTGCCTAATCTCCTTTTAAAGTTATCCATACTGGTGGCTATCATGACATCTTGTGGAAATCAATCCCATAGCTATGTGCTGTATGAAGAAGTATGTCATTTTATCTGCCCTGAATCTCTCCTAAATCAGCTTCATTGAATGATCCTGGGTTCTAATAAATAAATAAATACATGATATCATGACAAAGAGAGAAAAATGTCTCCCCTTCCCCTTTCTCCATACAGTGCTTAATAGTGTACACATCTATCATCACCCCTTATACTCCAGCTATTTTATAGAAAGATCCATATATGATGTGCTGTATGTTCCAATACAAGATGCCTTAATATCACTCAGAAACCTTATTGCTGAATTGCGGACATGCATTGCAAATGTTCTCATTAGCCCAGTCAAACACTCTAATGTTATATAAACAATGGGTACCACATGTTCATACTTGATGTGTGTGAAGGTTCCGCATTACCATGTAGCAACAGGAGACCATGGAGTTATACAGAGGGCTGTTTGCAAGTGGTAATTTATGCCCGTTCACATGTGAAAGCATAAATCATTTGACAGACTCAATAGCCTGGTGTGCCCCTCCAATGCGGGCTGGTTCAATGGTAGTCATCATTTCAGTTTCAATTGATTGTCCATTGTCAGGTATAGATCCATCTCCTGGTCCCTGCCTAGCCAGTATAGTGCAGTCATTGGAGAGCTGAAGTGGGATCCAGAAGATCAGAGTTCTAGTCCCCACTCAGCCATGAAACTGACTCGGTGACATTCAGCCAGTCACTCACTTTCAGCCTAACCTACTTTGCAGGGTTCTTGCAGCAAAGGGATTGAGAGGAGGAAGATTATGTAAGCTGCCTTAAGTTCTTTGAAGAACAAATGGTGAGATGGAAATATGATAAATGACTCCAAAAATAAATATGACGGGGTAAATAACCATCCCCTTCCACAGCACATGAAATGCAACAGAAAAGGTGAGCTCTCCACAAAGATCCAATTCCCAAGAGATTTACCCTTCGGGAGAGTAGAAACGCAGGCCTGGGGCCAAATGTGGCCTTCCCAGGATCCCAGTCCAGCCCTCTAGGGTCCCTCAGGTGGCCACACCCCTTCCCCTGACCACAGATCATTCAGTGACTTCCAACATTCATGCGGCATTTGCCTCCCATTCTAGATGGTGGAATGCCTCCGGGGAGGGTTAGTTCACAGCAGTAAGACCTTTCAGCCAGAATAGGCTGGCCTATTTGGTATTCTGGGCCTGCCCCTTTCTCCTCTGGCCCCACCCACCTGCGAATGTGGCCCACAAGAGCTTCTCAGGAACTGATTTCAGTCCTGCGGCTGAAAAATGTTTTGTTCCTCTAGTATAAACCATGCCTATCATCATCACCCAGAGAGGAAGGGGAGTTTTTACCACCTATCAGCTGTAGTCCATCCACTCCATCATATCCATTACTTCTAAGTATGGTGAAGGTTGGAGTGCAGACAAATATTTCTCTCTACATAATAAAAATTTAAAAAGGATAGAGTGTTCGAAATTGTCATGGCATTAAGGCTGATGGCTAGATTTGATCATCTAGGGGCCTCTAAATGTCATGAGGTCCAAAGAGAGCCGAAGGCACTTGCGTACATGTCCCTAGATGGGCTTTGGACTGTGCGTGTGCAGTCTGATGTTTGCACAGTGAGCAAAGTTTATTTGGATCTCATTTATTTCTTTTGCTGTTTGAATGAATATGCTGATTGGGTTGGTTGTCTTTGATGCATGTGGTGAAATTCTGCACTAATGTGCAGTGGGTTAAAGAGTTCCATTTTAGACAGTTAAAAAAAACATCACTCAGATAATGCTGTTATCATTCTTAAACTGGCTGCAACAATGTTGTTACTTTCCTCCGCCTAAGATTTAATAGTGTCTGCTGGTAGATAATGAGTTCATAGATGTGGCAGCCTGTTGGTGCTGGTGGGAGACATCCTGCTTTTGAGCACAGCTCTCATTGGCAGCAAAGGAGAAGAAAAGGAAGGTTATGCATCTCCCCAAATCTACATGTTGCTGTCAAAATACGCAACTCTCCAAAACCTTTAACAAACTGAAGGTGCTGGAATGTTTCATGGAAAACTGTGGTGACTAGAAACTAGTGGTGCCATCAGGGTAGGACACAGGGCAGAGATCCAGGGACTCACGCAGTAGGAGGGCACAGTAATGTGGCAGGACTGGCTTACCATGCATTGCAGTCTGCAATTATCTGAAGATGGGAGAGGCTGACTGCCAGATGACCGAGTCTAAGGAAGCCAAGTAAAATGGAGTGTGAAAACCCATGTGTTTTAGTCTTCTTTAACAACAGCAACAACGCCCCCTATTGCTACCAACTGTGTGAATACGTGAGTGTATCCGATATGCAATTTGAATGAATAATGCGCAAAATGTACAAAATCTACAAAAGTAGATGCAATGTGCACAAATTCCCAGCACTAAAAACAACCCATTGTTTAGTTTGTAATGGATGGAATTGTGCAAACATACTCCTTGCCTCTTCCAGCACCTGAGGTTCCAGGAAAAGTGCAGGATCATGGAGTACTCCTAAGCTATGGACCTGGCCTTTCAGCAGGGACGGGGGGCAATTTCAGATCAGGTTCCCAAACTAGACCAGCAGCACATCTGCCTTCATTGGATTTCATCTCAGCTTGTATGTCTTTGTCTGATCCATTAACAAATCCAGACAATGTTCAAAGAACTTCCCAGGCAAGGTGAGTGATCAGTCTGAGTGGTGGAGTGGAGGGCAGGTCTGCAGATGTGGGGACAAGCAGTCACAAGTGGCAGAGCAGTCCTTGAATCCATAACAGACAGCAACTCATATCACAGAAAGGAAAATATGGGACTGCAACACATACAAGGTGGGGGGGGGGGCGGTGCAAGCAGCCACACCAAAGCACTCCTGTCGACCAACATTCTCCCATTCCAGCAACAATACCCCTCCCACAAAGAATCCAGTGATTCTAAGATGAGTGAGAGGAAGAAATACACATAGCCATAATGATGATGATTCCAAAAATAACTAAAGTAAAAAATGATATTCTCAGAGGCACAGGGACAAGCAATCTTTGCCACAGAGTAATAAGTTGTGAAAACATTAAAAAAAATATCCAGGACTTGGCATATCCATTACACAGCATTCACCAGAGCAGGCCTACTCAGGAGGAGGATGGTATAATACTCTGGATTATGCACGTTTTGTAAGATGTAAGTTGCTCAGGAAAAATGCAAAACACAGTAAAAGCAGCACACTAATACATACATATGTGAAACCCCCTCCCCCCCCCCGTGTGTGAGAGAGAGAGAGAGAGAGAGAGAGAGAGAGAGAGAGAGAGAGGGTGGGGGGAAGCGTTCAGCATCTAGTAAGTTTCACCTTGTCCTTTAAAACAGCAGCTTGTGGTGGCCTAGTTCCTGCATCTGAGCAATTTGTCACTCAGGCATGAGATGAACAGCTCTTGGATAACTATCCTCTCCTTTATCTACTTTTCTCCAGGCCTGTGACAATAAGGGACACTGAATTTCTTGGAAGAAAGGTATGGAAGGATATAAACAGGATGAACAAAACAATGCAGGACTAAATTCCACAGGCTAATAACCAAGACAGAGAAAACCAGTCAGATCTAAGCATGAGTAAGGCATCCATTTTGGTGGAGATCTGTTGGATTCCCAGGGCTTGGCTCCCTGGAGTCCTGTCGGCTCTGTCATGGTCAACACCTGAGTTCCTGATGAGCACACCCAACCCTTGTGCAGTACTTGCGCTGTTGTGCATGTGGCGTTCCTCTTCCGTGTCACATGCAGCAGCCTTTGCTTGCGCTGCAGCCCGCGATGTGGAGGAAGGTCGCTGGTTGTGCAACCTTCATTCTACACGTGTTTGCGAACTACTTCTTGGCTCTGCTCACTTTCTAAGACGGGGCTACACGTGCAAGGAAGCCCACGGATGCTGGAAGGATGCATTCTGGGGAGCTTCTCCGCAACCCTTTTCAAACCTTGGTTAATACGTTTCATGGCACAACAGCAAGACTAACCGTTTCTGGACTGTACATGACTATGATTCTCACTACTGTTATGGCTAACACTACTAGCACCAACAGTTACTACTGTTACCCCAACCACTGTTATTGCCTCCACACGATGATCACTACTAATGTTTCACTTGGGTCACAAGGATATGTTTTTAGCAGAGACAGAAACCAAAGGATGTCACTTCAATTTTAAAACATGACTTGAGTAATCGATGCTTTTCTATGTACAGAGGTGCCTGCAGTGGCACAAAAATTAATCTACAATATCAGATGAGACTGAAATGAGCAGACAGAAATTTACTCTCCTGACTTACCCAACTATAGTCTTAAAAATAACAGGCTATTTGCTCCACCTACCGTCACAATCCAGTTACTACAGCTAAATGTAATCATTCAAATTAATAATAAATTTTGTCCAACAATGCAGTCGAGATATTTATTTATTTATGAAATGTGTATGCTGCCCAATTCCTAATGTCTCTGGATGGCTAACAGCATAAATAAATTGACGACCCCCACTCTGGCTGCAGTTAATAAAGTGCAATAATAAAAATCGATATTAAAACTTATTAAAATATTGATTAAATAAAAAGGTCTTAACCTGGAGCCAAAAAACACATAATGACAGCGCCAGGTGGACCTTTCTGGGGAGCGCATTCCATAGTCGGGGTGCCACCACAAAGAAGTCCCTCCTCTGGATACCCTGTCTCCTAACACCTTTCACAGAGGGATCCCGGAGGAGGGCTTCTGTTGCTGATCTCAGTGGGAGGGAGGGCAAATAGGGAAAAAGGCGTTCCTTTAGGTATCCTGGTCCCAGGATATGGGCTGAGTTGTGATGATTGCATGAAGCAATACACTTCAGTACCTTCCAAATATCCCGGAAAGAGAGGAGTCTTTAGCAAACATCAATCAAGGGGCATTTCCCAAGGATATGTTTCCATGCATCCATCTCAAAACCTTCAGAATCTGTTGTGATCTGAAATTCCTTTAATCTCCACATTCCTTCCCAAAGGCTGCAGTGAAAAGCTTATTTGACAAATGAAATTCCCACATTTATTTATTTATATCAGCCTCCTCCATCCCAGAACTCCCATCATCCCTACTCATGCTTGTGGGAAATGACAGAATTTGTAGTCTAAAACATCTGGGAGAGCCTTTCCTTTCTTGGTTTCCTCAATACTTTTTGTACTTCTCCATTCAGCATAGGCAATGGTCAGAAATAATTGAGATTTTATCCAAAGTATCTGGAAGGCACCAGGTTGGAGGAAGCTTAAATGGACCAATACCAGTTCCATCTTCTCTGGATTTATCCCAACCTAGTTCAGTTCAGCCCATTATTAAAAACAATCAGCACTCAAGAGTTTCAATAGCCTTTTGAGTGTTGGTTGAAAAAGACCAACAAAGCATCTTATTGATGGCATCTTACACCAATGCTCTGAATGACTTCTCCCAGCAGTTTTGCATGAATATTAATTTACACAGGGGACAAGATAGAACCCTGCATAACACTACAGGATGATGGCCATGAAACCAGACACTAATCTTCTAACACTATCTTCTGGTCATGGGCCAACAGAAAGGAACAACGGATGACCATTTCTATCAGGCAGCTCAGAAGGATACCATGGTCAGTGGCAATATATGCTGCTGAGAGGTCCAGAACTACCATCATTCTACTTTCCACATCCCATTCCCCGTGTAGGTCATTGACCAAGCAAGACAACCAAAGCAGTTCCATATTCTAACCAAGAACCTGATTGAAATGGTCCCAGATAATCAGGATCTTATCAAGAGTTCCAATGCTTTCATCTTCTCAGTCACATTACATACAAATGATACATTTGGCCTATGCTTCAACCAATCTCTTGGACAAAGGAGAGTTTCCTTCTCATTAAAGCAAGTGGCAACACCCCCTCTTTGTCATTTCCTTAGTTACAGTATCAGGGTCACTTCGGCCACTTTAATTATCCAAGAAAAGCAATAGTTGTGCATATGGTGGTGGTCCTCAGCATTCTAGATACCTTTCCACATCTTCAAGTTTGAGAAGCTGAAAAGAAACCAAAACAGCTGGTGAGGCAGTGACTGAAGTTAGAGTATTCTCTAAGTTTGAGATATTGCAAGGCATGGAGCAAATTGTTCACAGCAACTGCTCTGTCTCACTTTCTGAAACATTCTGGTGAAGAAGTCCCTGCAGAAACAGTGTAGAAACACACCTCTATTCTGTATGGCTGTGATGGTAACCAAGGAGTGAACTTTCTTCACTGGCCTTGCCAAAACAGTAGGTCTTAAAATGGATTTTTTTCACCCATGTTTGGTCAGATTCATTATGAGTTTTTCCTCAGCAGATCATATAGGAATTCACAAAGATGCTGTTTTTGGCTTTTATAAAATATCTGCCCACATGTATTTTCCCAAGCTCATCAGAGACTCTGCTCGAGGTAACTCTGTCAAATGAAGTAAAAAAGGCGACTACCTTGGAAGCATTTTCAGTGGTGGCATCCCAGCTGTGAAATGCCCTCCCTGGAGATACTCGCCCAGCACCTTCTTTTCATTTTTCCTTGGCTTTTAAAATTCTTATCTGTGAATTCTAATCCACTCCCTTACCTATTATTGTGATTTTTTTTTTTGTAATGCTACCATCTATTTCCGGATATTGTATTTTATCACTTATGTTTTGTTAGCTGTCCAGAAAACATAATTATTGGTTAACTTGTATCATTACCACAATGGATAAATGCATAAGTAAATAAGCAAGATTGAATTGTTTATTCAATCTCAGCATCCTTATTCTCAGAATCACTCTCCCTCCCACTATTGGTTGCAGACAGTGGATAGACAACAGTATTACAAGGCAATTCCCAGTCACTCATGGAGATCACAGTAGAGTGTAGAAAAGAAAGAGTCACCTTACAGTCTAAGTAAAAGCAAAAGCAGTGCTAAATTGTCTTGGATTTTTGTACGTAAAATCTAGGATTGATTAAATGAGCTTAGATAATCTCCTGTCAAACTCATGAGTGGTAAAGTCTACAAAACACGTGTTGCCAGTGGGTTTATTATTTAAAGAAAGTCCATACATCTGTTAGAACAGAATGCAGCTCCTGGGAATCTGAAAATATAGCAGTTCACAGAAACAGTCAAATGAAAAGAAAAAAAACCTTGCATTTCTTAAGAACATATGAAAAGCCCTGCCGGATCAGGCCAAGTGTCCATCCAGCCCAGCATTCCATTTACAAAGTGACTAACCAGCTGTTCACCAGACCTCCCAAGCAAGGGATGGGAACAACCTCTCCCTCCTGCCCAACGTCCCCAGCAACTGGTCTACACAGGCATACTGCCTCTACACCAGGCACATAGCAACCCAGACTAGCAGACATGGATAGCCTTTGTCCCCTTGAATTTGTCCAATCTCTTTTTATTGTTGTCCAAATTGATCGCCCCCTCTACTTTCTGCAGCAGTGAATTTCATATTTTATCTATGCCGTGTGGGAAGAAGTGCTACCCTCTAATCTCCTACCAAGTCAGCCTCATGGGTTCCCCGAGATCGAGTATTAAGGGAGTGAAGAAAAATGTCCCCATCTCCATCTCCACTTTCTCCACACCATGTCCACACCTCTGCCATATCTTCTCTCGCTCTTTTTAGAGCTAAACAATCCCAGTCATTGTAACTGTTCCACATAAGGACGTTGCTCTAACACCTCGATCGTTTTAGGTGCCCTTCTGACTTTTTTCAACTCAGAAAGATCCTTTATCACATAAGGGCAAACCAGAACTGTACACAATATTCTGAGTGTACACAATATCCACCAAAATTTGTATAAAAGGGGGAGGACATGGAGAATTTTATTTCCAATTCCTTTCCTAATCATGCCTAACATAGAACTCACCCTTTTCACAGCATCCATTGAAAGGTTCACTGACAGGGTCCAACTCATCAGAAATCAGCTGTAACTGGTTCTTTTTCTGACTCCTCTAAGATACTCTGTGTATTCAACAGTGCAATCAGGATATCTTTTGAAGCAGGTTTGCCCAACTTCTGATCCCCCAAACTGAATATAATCCATGAGACACATATGGCAGTGACCCAAGAGAACTTGGATTGAGTTCATGATTGTGATGTCTGTATGTAAAAACAGGGACATTGTTGCTCACCTAACAGCAATGGCACCATTAGGTCTGGACTTTGGGGCAGATGCCCAGGACACAGTAGCCCAGAAGGCTCTGGCAGCCCCAATGAACAATGAAGGCACAGCAGCATCAAATGAGGGTGCAAAAGTGAAGCAAATCATCGACTGAGCTTCTGTCAGCCAACCCACCTTCGCATGGTTCGTTCTGGAGGAATGATAGTGGTGGGCAGGTAACCCTCGATACACTTAATCATCCAACACTTTTTTAAAAGGAAGAGCTAGAGACAGATTTCCACTGCTGTGGAAAGGACAGCTGGCTTCAGCCTGCTGCATCTCTATTTGGTATGCTCCAGATTTCTTGTGACTTCTGCCAGTCGGCTCACCCTTCAAGCATTTGGCCTTGTCATGGGAGAAGGGGATTGTCTCGCAAGTGCCAGTTCTATCTGCCACCACATTGTCTCGCTTGGGGACATGGCAGGACTGTTGGCCACCATGGCAGTAAATAAACCCCTATTGGGAGGGAGGGGAAAGGGAAAGGAAATGGGAGGAGTGGCAGTGCACGCAGCGTAACGAATGGCTGCATCTGAGCACTAAGCCCACACTGCATTTTGGGAAAGTGACGGGAAGATGCGCAATGAGAACTGCCTTTAGCTACGTGAGAATTTCCTCACGTCTGAGGAAGGGAGGAGGATATAGCATACAAGGACTAGGGTGCTTATCCATTGCTCAGCTCTCTACTCCAGATGAGCTTCCCAGCAAGACAAGATGCCCTGTTCATCCCCAATGCTGCTACTCAGTTCATCTCACTCAGCATAGTGGCAGATGGGTATTCACTCTTGGAGACAAAATGACATGGGAAAAGGAAAAAACTGGAGTAGCCAGGAAACATGGGCGGGGGACCGGAGGCAGGGCAATGGGGTGCATTTTGGCCAGAAAGGGCACTTAGCCCAGACCTTCTCAAACTTGGCAGCATGTCACCTCTGAGTCCCCACCTCACAGCAGCTGGCAGGGTTCACATTCCCATGCTGCTTCCCTGGACCCCCAAGTCCTGGGGCCAGTGGATTCATACCATTTGGTTCCCTGCAAGACACTCAGGTCAGTTGGCCTTCTCAGATTAAAAATAACAAACCCACTGTTCCTACCACTAATACAGTATACAATATTCTTCCTTAGCCTTCTTCCTTGTAGAACAGCACAGCATGTTTCAGCAGAGCAAAGAGGAACCCCAGTCTGTGCAGATCCCTGCTTTTATCTGGTTAGATCAGACAGGTGACTCATGGGATGACATCTCCTGACAGTACCCAGGTGAGAATTGTATACCCTTTAGGCCTGAAATCTCCAGCCTTGGTGGGGTGTGAACAGCTCTGTCCTTGGACGTAATGTACAGTTACTTAGGGCTTTTTGCATTCTCATTGCACCTGCTTTTCCTTGAATCACCACCTGGCCTCAGTGCCCAGGGTTAACCCTTCCTTCCCCAAAGAGCCCTTAGCTGGTTCTCCGTTACATTGTCTATTAAGTCCATTGCACAGTACATGGCCAGTAAGCTGTGTATGGATCAGTGGTGATTCTTCAGGCCTGTCTTAGATGTTGAAGATTATCTCTGCCTTCAGTCTAGGTAACATCAGCAAATAATTGAGGAAAATGAGTATGTTTCCCATTTTGCTATGAAACTGAAATCATATCATTCTTATTATGCAACCAATTTACTCATATTACAATTTGTTTGGACAATTATTTGTATGAACAAAGAAGCAGGTGGATAGTTCATCTTCTGAAGATGGTTAGGGCTGGCTCTCCTTCCATGGGTTCAGTTTACTAGGCCGATTTAGAGACTCTGGTTATTGGCTAGTTGGCAATGGGATAGGAAATTGTGAGGTATGGAAGGAGAAGACAAGGCCACTGCTTCGAAGAGGTTTTGAAGAATGTCTTAAAGGAAAATAACAGGTGGGAATGACTTCTAAAGAGGTTTGTCTGTGGAAACAACACAACAAAAAGTCTTGTGGTACCTTAAAAGCCACAAATGTATTAGGGCACAAGCTTACCTGGGTTATGGTCCTCTTCATTAGATGCATCAAATATTATGCTAAGTTAATCCCCCCCCCCCCGGTGTGCATACGCATAAATAGACAGATACATGGACGCTTAACTGCTCATGCATCTGTGGTGGGAAATGGCATTGTAAGCAGGGAGTTCAGAGGGAAATCAAATGCGATACATGAGACTGACAAATGCCAAGTGAGAAGTTGGCTTGAGTAGGTCCCCTCAAGGATGGTCCCCTTTAATCCCATAGTTCCCTTTCATGTATATAATGGGTGAAGGGGGTGATAGGTAAGCATATGTATGTGCAATACATTTTGCATTCCAGAAACCTCACTCCAGGTTTCTTTCTTGGTGGCTGTAGGCACTGTAAGGATCTTGTGTTTCCTTTGTTTACTAGAATGCCATATCAACGAATTCTGAACTGTGCTGGGATAACACCGTTCCTCATACAAGGCCATACTAGCATCCTACACCCTCCCCATGGCAGCATACTTAAGAATTATCCTAGTTTAACCACAGGACAATGCTCGAAAGACGGTTAGGCCAGAAATGAGCTGCCCAAGATCTCTTGGTGATGGACATGTGTCAGAGCTGGGCTTTGAAACTGGCTCATCACAGTTCATAGTCAGCCTGATTCTACCCACCCCTTCTGGTGGTGGCGCTTGATGTCCCCAGTAGGGACAGTTCATCAACTTTGTTGTGATTCTTATATAAACAAAATGTCTAACACAATTTCTTCCCTGATGGGACACCAGTTGGTAAAAACTAGATCACAAGAAGATTGTTTTCCTACACTTTCTAAAGATCAATTTCTTAGCAATAACATGAGTCTATTGCAGTCTGTTCTCTGACAGACATTTTAATTCTGTGTACTGCTGAAACATCATGCAGCAAATATAGTTCTGGCTCAGATCGTATAATGTTTATGGCACTTGAACACAATTCCAGAGTACTGAGGTTGCCAAATAATGTGCTTCAGATTGCCTCTCTACCTCCCACGCACTTGGGGCATGCGGCACACATGCTCCAGCCAGTGATTTCTCAATAAGAGGACACAAGTCCAATATATTCTGTGTAATTCCAGATTTCATTTACAGTCTTGTACACAACAGTTGTGTGTGTGTGTGTTTATATGTGTGTGTCTATCTAGTAAGTGTTGAATTATATGGCAATTTTTGTGAGCAAGACTGAAAATTCTTATCTGAAATTAAAGCTGCAGCTTTTGGATTTTACAAAATATAGAATTCAGGCAACTGGTCACGAACTGAATGAGTGGGTTGCTTCCAAGTAGAGATGTTGTTGTCTAACTGAACCTCTTTTAGCCTGCCCATGTCCCTCAAATATTTTACAAGAACAGCGACATCCACAGTAGTCTTAAATTTCACTTTAGAGGAAATTCAGGGGCAACCTAGGAACATGTCCTCTGAAAATTGTAGCTAGTCCTGTTGAAAATAATATGTCAAGAAAATAACCTAAAATTTAAAAAGTAAATAAAATCTTTCAGCTGTTCTCATAGTTCCTTAGCAGTACTGCTATGGCATCTGTTCTGCTGCCAAGCATTCAGATCATGCATAAGTGGACCAGTAGCTATGTTCTCTGTCCCCAGGTGTGTCACGCACCCCCAGTTTGTCCTCACACCTCTCAAAGTATCTCTCAGGCATGGACCACCTATCCAGAAAAGGGCCTCTTCTCGGGAGAATGTGCTACCCTATCATGAGATGCTTTTCTCCAAGCGTGTGCTTCTCTCATGTCCCATTTTGGTCTTCTGTATTCCCAGATAAACATCTCCAGTTCCTTCACCCCTTTCTCACAGGACTTCTTTTCCATCGTCTTTACTGTTCCCCTTTGATCCCGACTCAGTTGTTCTACATCCTTCTTAAAATGTGGCAACTATTCCAGATGCAGCCTATTTGACTTGGAAATTAGGACTGCACTTATGCACTCTGAAATCATACTGGCTATTCTAAAAATCAGCCTTGAGGGACTAGAGCATAAAACTCTCAGAAAACTCCAGAAGAATACAAAAATGGTCTCTCACCTTTAGCTAGGGAGGAATGAGAATGTCATTTCACTTTGCTGTTGATAAGAATTTCCAAACATTCACAAAGTGCACTTTATTTGAGAAAAAAGAACTGGAGTTTGGGAAAACGGAAAAAGGCAAATAAGGAGTAATGTGAAATTAGCAGATTTATCCAACTACGGCTAGGGATCTAAGCAGTTATCTCACACAAGACTGGGAACAAATCCCTTTGTGTATAGCTGTGCTTATGGTAATGAGTTTTGGCTGCAATTTTTTTTTTTTTTTTTTGACATCTCAGCTGCTCATCCTGAGCAGGTAAATGGTAGGTAGGAAAATTGTGGTCCTTTCCATGTTCGGAATTGCTGGACCCGCTGAATTTGACTGGTGAAAATGGGTGAGAATTCCATTCCAGTCAATTTTTTATATGAATTTACCCAAATCTGTAAAGTTTTCATTCGGGAATGGCAGGACTTGAGGCTTAAAAAATGGGAGAAAGCAAAGCTGACAGATTTGACCATTCCAAACCATCTCTTCCTTACACAAGAACATGATGAGGGCAACATAGATCCCCCCACCCCCATTTTGGGAAAGAATATCCTTTTAGTACAATAGAGCTCTAGTTAATCATTATGGTGGTCCATAGCCTTTGGGAGTGTTTGGTAGCAAATCCCCAATTTTAACATTTTTAGGGGTGCTCCATGGACTCTGCAGTACCCCATGGAATATGGCCTGCTGTTATTAAAAAAGGCCCCAGGACCCCCATAGACACACAAACCTCAGAACACAGTGGCATCTGCAATATACTGTGCTTGGCTACTTCCCATTGGTTCCCACAATGAGGGCTGGTGGAATGGTTTATTTTGACCTTGGTAGTTTCACCTGTCAAAGAATAACAGTTCATTCTGAATCCCAGGAAAAAAAAGTTTTAAAAATGCACACACACAAATTAACTTCAAAGAACCAAACTATAATAGCAATAGCGACTGCTATTATTCAGTACAGAATCATAGTAGCAGACCAGAAGAAAACATGAAAACAAAGTTAAAAACTTAGATTAGTACAATGTTCCCTAACATGAGGATATATCTTCTTTCAGTTGGGAAAACTGTATTTTTGATTAGGAAAAGCACACATTTTTAGAAGTGTGCATTTTTCCCAGATGAAAACGTGCATTGTCCCACAGTCTAAAGTGTGAATGTGAGGCTTTGAAGGGTAAGTGTGCATTTGAGCAAGCTCTTCCACAGGTGAACAATTTTGTACAGAGATGTTCAAAATGCTTGAGAAATCGGGAACATTTTCCAGGAACTACATTCCTGCTTGCATTTGGGATTGTAAACTAGAGATGTTTCGTGATTTGTGAACAAGAATAAAATTCTTTGACAACCCTACCTTCATCTTCCTATAGTATGAATCTGATGGATATTCTCTCTTGCTGAATGGCTACCCTTCTCTTCTATTCTCAGCCTCCCTTCCACACATTTCATTTGGAAAATGATTGCTATTGTTGTAAGATGAAACAGAGTATTGGGCTAGCATACTTGAAAACTGGTTGAATGGACAGATGGTGTGTTCCATCAAGTCAATTCGTAATTCCAGGGAGAAAGGTCTATAAAGCAAGAGTGTACACAGGCTAGTCCTGCTCAAGAACAAGTTTGACAGCCCATAGGGTGCAAGTGCAGGACCTCTGAACATCTGTTTAGATGTCTGGCCCTGTTCCCTTTCCCCAATCCACTGATCATTTGGTTGTTTCCTGACTTGTATGGCATTTCCTGACACACACACACACCCACACACCCATTCTACTGTTGTGTAATGTTGATCTCTCTCCTAAGGCTTAATTGGCATTAAGTATGTTAACTATGGAATATTTGGAGTACTGCTGCTTTTGCGTTGGGCCCTGCCGAACTAGACTGTGCCCCTGAGAGTGGGTCTGAAATTGAATTCGACCCTCAGGCAGAAAGAGAATTGGCTTGGGTGTGTAGCATGGATGGAAGGGTTACTCGAGAGGAGAGCGCACCAGCCCCATTTGCAGCAAGGCTCCTCATCCAGTGCAGTTCTTATTCTGAGCTTTTCATATGCTCAGAAAAAACATGCATTTCTCCCACTAGTCTCCAGTGCTCCATAGTGGCAAACCCATTTTGAAGATGAAGGTCAGCATCAATGGTTAGTTCCTATAAAGGTCAGAATAAAAGGTGTAATGGAGAAAGCATCCCACTGACATAGGAGTCCTATCGCCTTCCTCTTTTATAAACTGATGGATAATGTAGAGCCATTTTTAGTTCGAGCTTTGAAACTGAGAATAAGTAAAACTATCCCACTGTGAAGAGTGACATCAGGCTGGTTTGCAGATTTCTTATTGCAAGATTCCTTGGCAGTTTGCAACTGAATGTGTGCCCCCTAGTAAAAGCAGTATATTTTGAAGTGGTGTGGGCTGTTTTTTTTTTTTTTTTTTTTTTTTTGATGGGAGAGCTCTATTTGCAGTGTTTGATTTGTGTTGCTTGTTTCCATAAATAAACCTTCCATTGATGCTACCTTTTCCCTTATGCCACAGAAAATGGCTGTTTATAAACCAACTTTCATCTTGGCTGGGGGAAACAGAAGCAGGGCAATAAAAGAAAATAGGAAGTGGAAAGGAGTTTGGATAATTTATCTCTGTCTGATACATTTTGCTTTCTGGCTCAGCATAATTCTCAGTTCTCATGTGTTCTTTTGGCTCAGGAAATGTGCAATGACCAATCAGTATCCATTTGATTTTTCCTTCACACTCTCAACAAAGCCTCAAATTTCAAATTGCAAATCTGTTATTGTCTTTCCCTTATACAAATCAAACTAAATTGCCATCCATTTTCTTCTCAATTAGAGCAATCAATGTACTTAAAAAGAAAAAGAAAGAAAAACACTAATATAGTGTCAGAAATAGCTGGGGTTATTCATTTCCTTGTTCCAGACATCATGGACAACTACAGCTATCATATAACTTAAACAATATCAGTTCTGTGAAACAACATCACATCTTCCAATTATGTAGTCTGGATTTTCCAAGTCTAGAAATCTGGAAACATTCAGGCTTTATTCACCATCATTCTTAGAAGCTTTTGCAAATGAATGGCTTGGGAGAATCCCGCTCTATCCAAACAATGATTTGAGAATAACAATCTGACCTTTGCCATTCACATTTGCAGACCCACCTGCTGAGGATGAAAAGGAGAAATATTTCTGTCACCAGCATACTGATGGCAATTATCTTCAAAACTCCAGATGACCCCATTCAGTGGTTTTATGTAGATGTTAAATATTTGTGAGACAGAACAGACCTCTAATGAAATTCATGCTGGTGAATCTGCAGAGTTGAACAAGGACCACTTTCTGGAGAAGATCCTCCAATTGTTAGTGGAATAATTGCAATGCCTCCACTCCCAGCTCAGAAAGTTGTCCCAGAAGGATATCATGGTTGATGGTATCAAAAGCTGCTGAGAAGTCCAGGGGCGTCAACAAGGTGGTATTCCCCCTTTCTGTCTCCTGGGATAGGTCATCCAAACCCCACCCTGAATCCTGATGGAAATAGATCCAGGCAATCAATCTTATCCAAGAGTGCCTGAAGCTGGTTAACAACAAGCAACTCAAAGAAAGGAACATTTGCTAGCTGCCTAAACTTATTAAGTTCTTTTGAGTAGAGGGAAGATTTATTCAGGAGTAGCCTCACCATTGCTTTCTTCAGATGACATGGAAACATTCCCTCTTACAAGGAGGCATCACCTTCTTGGCTCAGGAGAGCCAAGGATCTAGTGCAGAGGTGGTTGTACAAGATGCTTTCTGTACAAGCACCTTCTCAATGATGTCAAGCTATAATCAACTGAAACTCACCCCAAAAACTGGACCAGGTTGCAATCTGGGTACCTCACCTGACTCAACTGCTACAGACTCTGATGCCTAAATCACTGAGGATGCAAGAGATTATTTCCCTGGAGGTGCTCAGCAAATATATTACAACAATCAGCTGGCTCTGCATGGCCAACACGTAATAGGCCCTGGATGGCCCTGAGAAGCTCTGCTGGGCAACATATAGAGAGGCAGTGAGATATTATTCCTTGCCACCCTCCCTGCCTTGAACTGTGCTCTATTGTAGGAACACAGCAGATGGACAGGAGGCCTGAGGGAGCAAGTCAAAGAGCACCTTAACAATCTGTTGGGAGTAAAGCCGAGCAAGCAACTGACCATGGCTTTTTTCAAGGTGGTTTATCACAATGTACAGAACAGCCCCCTCTGTTCCATCTCACACAGGGATCATCATGGGTGAGAAACTTGCTCCATCAAAGGTTTGTGTTCATTTTGCACTTGAGAGCTGTCTCTGTTTGTGTAAGAGCTGCCAGGAAGAAGCAAGGAAGCCAGACCAAATTCAGATCATGGTTTAAGGTCCTGATTTCTTCTCAACCTGGAACCACACTTTCCTGTTACATCCAAACTGGAAAGCTATTGTTAATTGAAGTCTTCCTGCTTGTCATGGCAGGGTGGGAAGAGGGAAAGGAAGAAGAGACACAGGGCTTATGCATATCTTGTCCTTCATATGTATGCCTCTCTCTCTCTCTCTCTCTCTCTCTCTCTCTCTCTCTCTCTCTCTCTCTCTCTCTGTGTGTGTGTGTGTGTGTGTGTGTGTGTGTGTTTGTGTGTGTGTGTGTGTGTGAAACTATTCTGCTATTGTGCTATTTTACTCATTTAAATTAAATGGATACCTTCCTTAATTTGATGAATTTTTTAAAAACAGAAGAAGAAAAATGGGAGTATCAAGTGCTACCTTTTGGATGCAGCAGATTTATTAATCTAGGACCAGCTTTAAAAACAATGTGAACTTCTAGCCAAGAATACCCCTTTTCTTCTTTCCCTTATGTTTGGTAGGTGTTAAAACTTTTTATTAAAAATTTTAAAGTAAGCCTGAAAAAGAAATAAACAATTACTGTAGTGACAGAACAAATATAACAGCTGAGCTATAGAAGGAAAAAGCAATTTAAGTACACTAAAGAACAATAAACATTGCAAGACTGGAAACAGTATAAAGGGACAAATAAGATATACAATGCCGAGTGAGCAATACAAGGTTCAAGTAAACACATTAAGGTATTAATCAAGAAAAATCATAGTTTGGAATCAGATTTGCTTTGCAATATAATGGAAATAAGCCCCCTTGTCAAATATATTTTTGCCTGCAATATATTTCATCAATAGTTGCTTTCTCTAAGGTGAGTATGGAGTTTGCAGATCAAATCATTCTGTGTTTCTTTCCAGAATTGCTACAGCCATTTAATGCCACTTTAATTCTGCATCATGCTTTTGTACGAGTGGCCTTAAAATCTGAAGAGATGGATGCAATAGTGTTCCAGTGCTCCATAGATAGCTGGAGTTCTTAGAGGGTCTAACTGCTAAAAACCAATCAAAGATACTCACACAGTGATCTGCTGTGGGAAAAAGGAATTGCAAAGTCACAACACCCACCTTGGCTCCAGTCCTGGCACAGGAGAGAAAGAAAATGGCACTTATCTCACTGCTTAGAGAAGACTGTGGGGAATCTCCTTAACTAAAAAGGGAGCAGCTCATGATGCCTTATCAGATCTAATTTCATTTCTATGCTAATGATGAGACAGCTGCTTAAGTTTGATGTGTCAGTCCTAACATACTTTCTGAATGTGGATTGGGCTTAGGCTTTGTTAAAGCCAATCTAGACCAGGTTAGCTTTAGCCTTGCATAAACTACTTAAAGCCTTGCATAAACTACTTAAACAAAATGAAAGTGAATTTCCCCATTTCACCGATACATTTTAAAAATATAAAGCAAAAATGCATATGTGGAACTTTTCAATCATGAAAGCACACACTTCCTTTTCAGCCTTGAGAAGAAGTGACTCAGAGAGGACCTGTTAGCAAGATACAGGTATGTGAGGGGGTGTCATGCAGAGGTGGGTTGTGACCGTTTTTCCCCTGCAGAGGAGGGTAAGACCTGTGTTCCAATGGAGCAAAGCTCAGGGAACCATGATTCAAGGTGGATGCCAGGAAGTACTTCCTGATGGTTATGGCCCCTAGAGTATGGAATGGGCTTCCATGGGAGGTGGTTGAAGCCCCAGCAGTGAGAGTGTTTAAGAACAGGCTGGACATGGACATGGTAGGCATGTCATGAGCAGAGCCAGCTGGAGCTGGGGGTCAGACTAGATAGCCCAGGAGACCCCTTCTGACTTGCTCTGTTTCTATGATTCTGACTCCTGAAGTGCTTTGCTGGACCAAACTAAGAGCACCTATTCCAGAATTCATTTCAAGCATCTCAGCAATCAGCAGGCACTGAATGGCCCATCACAAACTGGCCAACAGTCTACCATGGTTTCTTTTCTAGATACCACTTAGATTGGGCTGGCCACCTGTTTCTCCAGTCATAAATATGTCACTGAACTTCAGAATAGGCATTCATATAATTTGAAAAAAGGCTGAAGCAAGCAAGATTTCTCCCAGAAGTTCTTCTTTGCCTAAGACTATAAATAGGATGCAACACAAGTGCAGTCAGTGTTAAACTTGACCAGGCTACTTTGTTGGTACAGGTACAAAAATTATTTAACGGTAGCTCTTTCCTTGAGTCAAAATTTGCATTGTCCACTGTGAAACTACTGCATCGGTTCCTTTATACGTTATTTAAATTAATCTTCTATTCTTGGTGAGATTCTTGTTGATAGCTGGGAATGAAATGACCCATTTGTCCAACCAAACAGCGTTTTGTTTGGAGAGTAATGTTTTCTCCGTTATTTTTCTTTGTTTTAATCTGCATTTTAAGCCAATTATGTTTTAAGTGTCTGTTATTTTTATAGAATTTAATTTTGGAAGGCTTCACATGATCTATGTAACAGTACATTTTGTATCTGTTTGTAGCTGCCTCATGCATATTGTATGAAACAATTGTATATACACTTTCTAACCTGTTGAACGGAATCGGAAATGGAATCGGAATTGGAAGTGGTCTATGAAGCCGTAGAGAGCTATCCCCTTCTCTGCTTCCACAGGTAGTTACCCATCTAGCTACAGGCCTGTACCTTCCCAGCTTAGCAAAGGTGACTTGACATGGTAGCTTGGTGCATAGCTATGCAGACAGATTATAGCTAGGTAGGCAGGTTGTTATATGGCTGCTGTCCCCTGTGAAGATCTAAACCTTCTCTTATTCCTGGGTGTGTTCTTCATGGGTAGTGGGCAAGGAATGACTTTCAAAGTGTTCTCTGCCAGTTCTCCGACTGAGCGTTCAAGGGGAGGGGTGGTATGGTAGCCTAGGACTTTGCACACCAATTGCTTTTGCACAGGTCCTGTCTAGGGCTGGCGACAGGTTTTTGAGGGCCCTTGGGCAAGATACACCAGTACTCACCCTCCTGTCAATGGATCTACCTTCTCACCACTATTGTCACCCACTGATATTGCTCTTCATCCACCTTCTTAGCACCACCACTTGCTTTCTTGACAAACCAAGAGCCAGGGAGCAAGCAGGCAGTGATAGTTGCCGCTCCTCTTTCTCAACTGCATCATTGTCTGGCTCTCAGAAAGAGGCAGATAACAGGCAAGTTGTCACAATGAGGAGGAGGAGCTGTTCCAGGGACCCTGCTGGGGTGTGGGCTCCCTGGAGGTGTTGAACTCACCTCTGATGCCAGCTCCAAGCCTGTCCATTGTTGTTGCATGTGGTTATGTTGCCTCCAAGCTTATATCTGCTTGTAATATATGCCTAACTTCTAAGAACTTCTGGTATCAACCTTAGGCCCAGCTTTACCTGCAAAGAAGACTGAAATTTTGCCAACTGCTGGAAAAAGAGATACATTATGCAGTTTTTAATGTTTGAAATGAGAGAAACAAACAAAAATCTGCAGAAACGATGGGAATGCACTGTTAATCTCTTCCCCTCAACACACACGTGAATTAATACTAGAGATTAACTAAAATGGTTTTTAAATATCCACTTGAAAAACAGTTGGTGTAGCTTTGCTGTTGATAAAATAACACTTATCAAATGATGCACCACCTCTCCAGCAGGCTAATCTCACATGGTCTGCTTTTGCAAGAACGTATTTACTCAACTTCACTCAAGATGAAGTTGGAAGTATTTTGGAATGCTGATTCAGGATCCTGAACCATATTTCTTTACATTTGCAGGCATGGAACTCAGGATGCAAGAAAATAATAAACTCTAGCTACTCCATTCATGTTAAGTTCCATCATTTGTGAACAAATGCAATTACCCAAGCAAGCAACTAGAGCATTGCAAGCTATCCATGCTTCATTATCTTAATGAATATTAATGAGAAGGCTTTATTGTTTTGAAAGATGAAATACTTAGAGATTGGCTTTCCCCATCCAAGTGTTAAAAACTACTTAATGCAAGCCTGACTTTTATTATTTATTTTTAAATGCAGAGTGCATTAAATACATCCCAGATGGCTCTCTACTTCCCTTCCTGCTAAATATGAGTTATAAATTGTCTGACATCCTAATTGCATGCCATTATATTTTATACCATGCAAGCCTGAGTGCATCTACATTTTCAAGGAAGTGAAGCACTCTTTTAGAACAATACTGGTTAATTTGGAAGGATCGCCAGCATTCAAGAATGCTAGTGGCTAATCTCTAGATCACTTCCCATCTGCAATTTTTCCAAATTCTTGGTTGGTTTCATGAATGAATAGTGTTGAACATGAACTAAGCACATCTTATATGCACCAGAGGAAGCCTGTGGGGTGTTGGTTTTGACACCAAACTCTCTGTGTAGAATTTTGGGCCAGTGACAACCTGAATTTTGCACTGAAAGCAGAACGGCATGTGACATTTGCCACAGGGAGCAGTTGAATGGCAGCAATATATAAAGCTATGTTTGTCCAGAACTACCTAAGCAACTTTGGTGCATTTCCACATCCCCACCAGTGGCATGCATCCTCTATGCAAAATAATATAGTACTACAGTATAAACCACCTGGAGAGCTCCAGCTGTGGGGTGGTGTAGAAATGAAGATGATGATGATGATAGTTATTATAGCAATGGTGAAGTTAAGTAATTTTACATGTACATTTATGTGTTTATTTAGCATATTTTTATCCCACTTTACAGATAACACTTTCCTCCCAAAGACACCAACATCAGTTAAAAGGAGAGAAAGGCCGTGCCCTCAGGCTTACAAATGGAAAGACAGGATAAGACATATAAGAGAAGGAGAGCAAAGAGAAAATGAGATCAGTTTTTCAAAACCAGAACCAAGTGTTGAGCTCCAAGCAGACATTTAAATGCATTTCAGGCCAGATCTTCTCTGGCTGGTTTTCTTTCTTGAATGGGGCAGTCATTCCTTTGGCTGATGGAAGGGATCAGAGAGTTCTTTCCCCTTGCTTCTGCAGAGACAAGGCAACTGTCTGACAGAGATTAATGTTTCTTCCAGCAGGGAGGCAGAAGGAGTAAGCTTTCTTCAAATGCCCCTCATCTAGCTGATGGATGGGTCATCAAGTTGGCTTCATGCTACTCCTGGAAAGAAGTCTCCAAGTAGCTGTAAGGCCACTGACTGAGGCCAAGAGCTGTTTCTTTTCTGCTTTCCAGTCCCAGGAAAATGCTGAACTGTGGACTTACTGATCTTACATAGAGTGCCCTCCTTAGATGGTAACTGTGGTGGAGAGCTGGAGTGTCTCCCCTCCCTTCCCGAGATTCCAGAACCAATCACAGTAATGGGAATGCTGGTGGGGGCAGAGAGCAGTAAGAGGAAGTTTAGCTTTCATTCTTTTTTGGGAAGGGGAACCATCTAGTGAGGGAACCAGAATGAGTCATAGAGGATGAAAAGGAACCCTGTGTGAAAAAGCTGCTCCAGACAGAAACTGTAACTGGTGTAAGATAGGCAAGCACTTGAATGTGGGATTTGTTTTCACCTGTAGAAGTGAAGTAGTTTTATTTTACTGTTGGTCCTTGGTGTAAAAATGAGTAACTAAGGGAAGAAAGAAGCATACATTTGTGAACAATCTTGGTGGAGAAGCTGGCAAAGAGGGAAACTGTGGAATTCAGGTCATTACTTAGCCCAAAACTGTTGGAGATGAAGGCTTGTGGTGATCCAGGCAACTGTTGGTGGCTCTGAGGGAATGGGAAAGAGAATCAAAATGAGCATTTCAGGTGAGATGCAAGCAAAGTACCTGGGAAGAATGCAGTGTCCCCTTCACAGGGCCTGAATATAAAAATGCACAGTTTGAGCAAGGAAGCTGGATACATGAGAGAGAGAAAGGTGCTTAAAAACAGATAGATCTTCTACTAAGGTCTTCCACAAAGATGGTGCAGTGTGTGTCACAGTAATGTATATCACATAAGAGAGGTCATTATTTGTTTTTCGGCGCCAGGCCAAGAACTTTTTATTTAAACGATATTTTAATTGTTAATCAGTTGTTTTATTTTGTGGTTTTAAATTATGCCCGAGATACTCCAAATTTTTAATGTTATTCTATTCTTTATTTTCTTTGTGAGCCGCCTTGAGACTTCGGTGATGGGTGCGGCATAGAAATGTTATAAATAAATGAATAAAATAATTTATACCAGAATATAGCAAGCCATTCCAGGGTCCTTCCTTATTGTGCCAAGTGGAACCCTGGACTTTTCTTCCAAAGCCCTGCCCTAATGCTACCACTAGAAGATATTCTAGTTCTAGAAAACTTTGGTTTTAATTCCAGTCCAATCTTAGAATCATTCAGTAGCCAGAAACCTAACACAGTGATGTTCCTGAGCTGTAAAACGGGGTCATTAATGATAGTTGACCTCATAGGATTGTCAAAATGCTAAATAAGCTTTTGAAGTCCTTAAGGTGAAACAGCACGGCGGTCTCATGAGAAGGAGCAGAAGTCATGCAGGGGTGGGATCGTTACACAATGTGTTAAGAATTCACTTCATGACAGGCAACGTGTGTGCTTGTAACACGCATCCATTTCAGTACATATTAGTTTCATATCCATAAGCTATGAGACTGAACTTTTTCCATGATAGATTTTTAATGCAGACGTTGCATTTCATGTCAAGACTATCCAGTCACCTTCCCGTCTTTTACTGCTTGTCATAAACTATATGAGCTGCTTGCCTTCTCCTTTACAGCTGACCTCTTTTGGATTCACTTTTTTAAATAAATGGCACCAGGTGTAGCCAGGAGCAATTTCTTCTATAGAAAAATCTATCATATGAAGCGTCCCCAAGTGAGAAAGGGTGCCATGAACCTGCCATATACAGAGTCCATCTAGACTCACATTGTTGACACTGACTGGCAGCTGCTGTCCAGCATTTCTGGCAGAAACACCTTCCCACCCGCCACCTGATCTTTTTGTCAGAGTGCCCACCTTCTGTAAGCCAGGTAATTCTTTTCCAAAAAGCTATGCTTCACCTTTTTTGAATCAAATGACCCTCGATTCCTGCATGAAGTCCTTCCTAAGCAATAGTGTAGTGGTGCAAGGGAATGTAATGGGAAGTCTTCAAGGCCTCCCACTAAAGAACAGTTCTGGGATGCTAAGGCTGTACGCGAGCTTGTTCAGTAACTGCAATAACAAGGAGTCCTAACTTTGGAAAGATAATGTAGTGCCATGGTTTCCATTTATGCCCCATGTTGAAACTCTTCAAAATTCTCCATTCTGTACAACTCAGGTGCACCTGCAGCTGGAGTATTCAGTTCTGGGCCCATCGTTGCAAGGGGGATATAGCAAGGGTGGAAGCAGTGCAGCGAAGGGCCACTAGGATGGCGGCTGGTTTGCAGGGTGAGCCATATGAGGAGAGACTGAGGGAGCTGCGTCTTTTCAGCCCGGAGAGGAGGAGACCCAGAGGGGACCTGGTAGCAACAAGCAGGTATGCGAGGGGGTGCCACTCAGAGGTGGGTCATGACCCTTTTTCCCCTGCAGTGAAGGGTAGGAGGCATTCCAATGGAGCAAAGCTCAGGGAGCCAAGGTTCAAGTGGGATGCCAGGAAGCACTTCCTGACAGTTAGGAACCCTAGGGTAGGGAATGGGCTTCCCCGGGAGGTGGTTGAAGCCCCAACAGTGAGGGTGTTTAAGGATAGGTTGGGCATGCATATGGTGGGCATGTCATGAGTGGAGCCGGCTGAAGCTGGGGGTCAGACTAGATGCCCCAGGAGACCCCTTTTGACTCACTCTGTTTCTATATTTCTAACCGAACACAATTGTCTGCTTTCTCCAATAAACACATATATACAAGCCACATATAATCCATGCACATTACAAGGTGTATATATTGTACTTTCCCCAGTTACTGTAGGGATTGAACTTCCATTTAGGGCATTTTACTTTAGTTATTGCATAAGAATATAGGTTATGGGATTGATTACTTAATTCCTTTGTGGGAGGGTTATTTATTTTGTTTTATTACTCTTTATGTTTATGCTGCCTTGATAAATAAAATTTCATGGGGAAAACGGTTGCTCTTTTTGTTTTTGGGCATTCATAGATGGGCTGTGGGAGAGGCTAAATAGAAATCACCTAGCAAACGGATAATTTTTGAAGTTTTTCAGAAGTAGGTTGGGAGGATTGGTGATTATGAGGTGGTCCAAGGAGGGTCTTCCTTGTCATTAAAAGGAAAAAAAATGCACCCTGAGGCATTCCTGGAAACCTCAACAGTTCACCAAATTTCCATGGCAGACCTTGAAGGATTCCGTGGCATTGGAATGAATGTGACATGGATTTCTTGAAGATGGAAAGTATGAACTCTCTTCTACTCTGAATCCTGGTCAAGTGGGCAAATTCCACTTGGTGGCAGGTGGGAAGGACTGACAGCATTTGGCACCTGTGTAATGATCAACCACAGTGAGAACTCAGGAGTTGGGTTCACAAGTCACAACAAGCGACCCTGCATGTTTGCCACAGGATGAAGTTTTTTGCCTGGATGCACCTGGCCATTAGATACCACTAAGTGGTCTCTAAGCTTGCATGATCTCCAGCCTCCTTACTCAGTCCCACACAGTTGGCAAATATCCACTTTAGCCACTGTGCCAAAAATTCAATCCCATGTTAGATTGCTGGAGCAGCTTCTGTAGCAGCTGCTACTCTTTCCAGGGGACTCTGGGGTAATTGCATACCAGAAACCATGATGTGGAAACCATGATGACTGGTTCAAGATGAGCAGAGAAACCATGGTGAAGTGTGGAAACCATAGAACAGACTGTTGTTTCTTATCATGGTTCTTATCTAAAAACCAAATATTCCATGCTGAAATACCATGAAAGGCTTTGGACAACACAACTGACCATCCTACACAAGAAACCACCATGGCTTGTCATGCTGTGCAAACCCACAGGGTCTTGAATGATGTTTATTTGTACTATTTTCTATTCCTTCATTTCTGGAAGTGGCTAACTTTAATACCCTGCCTCTTTTTTTGGCACTGTTGTATTGCTGGCATTTTTTATATTTGTCAACTGCGACTGCAATGTAAAATAGGAAAGAAGTAATGAAAAGGGAAGAAAAATTACTTCAGGTGAAGACAATATGCAATACAGAGCAAATACATTACTCACACCATTGTTAGCTTCAAATATGAGTTTTATGTCAATGATATTTCATCTCTCCATGGATCTATCAACACGTGACTTTCTATATTAGTTTCTGACTCTTCCGAAAATTTCTTACAACTGCTGGTAATCCAGCATGACAAGAATGAGCAAACTTTGAAAAGCAGGCCCAACAGTGCATCACAGTCTCAGCTGCTGATCTTCTCATTTAGCTATTTTCCCAGTCAAATGTAGTATTAGCAGATGTGCATTGTTTGTTAAGGAAGGGCTGTTGTTTGTAGTGGGAAGAGAGCAGGGGTGCCCTCACATGCTTGATATCTACCAGGCAGAGAACACCAAGTCTGAAAAATGATGAATAAGCCAGATTACAATCACCAGGATGACACTGGGAAAGAACCAGGAAGATAAATCAAGTCTGTCAGGGCAGTTTTGGAAGGTGTCATTCTGCAAACTCAAACAGCCTTAGCAGAGCTCTGCCAGCTCTTTCCATGGTGCAACTGCTTGCATAACCAACTGCAAAACCACCTGTGTGCAAATGCAGCTTGAGCTGAATTTTCCGTTTGCACATATTTGGAACCTGGCTTCCAGCAGCATGACACCCTCTGCTGTGAACCCCTGCTGCTTGTGTTTCTATGTGTTGTCCTTGTTGCATAATCCACAAAGCTAGTGCCATGCATAGGTCAAATCCAAAGGAAAGAGGGCTGCATAAAAGAGCAAATGAAGCAAAGCTGTGCTTTTGCTGCCCATCTTTTTTTTTCCCCAGTGGAACACCCTCTCCCAAAAAAGAAACCCCATATGTACCTATTTCAGTAAGTTCAAAGCTCTGAGTTGGGGGGAACTGCTATGTGAAATTCATTAAGAAGTAAATGGCTCCTGTGAGATCTAGACAGATTTCTCATGACACTAGAAGCCATTGTGAATCTGTTCTGTTGACTGAACCCAGTTGCAGGGTTCCTGCATGGTAGGATTCCTTTTCTGAAACTGTGAAGAGAATCAGTGACCTGTTCTAAAGTTTCCATGCTTCACCGCAGCTTCTCTGGTCATCCAACCCCAGGACTGCCATTTTAACATTGTTGGTATAGAAAGCCCATAGAGTCTCCTGACAAGAGTGGCCACAGAACTGGACACTTCTAGCCTTTGATCTCCACTGATGCATCATTTATCACTTTATTCCCAGTGAGCAAGCAACATGTCTATCTCTTTGTTTACTTTTGGAAAAAGAGAGATAGCATGAAAATATATAGAGGGAGAAGGGAGGAATCCTGAAATAACTGTTTGTTTTCATTTGACAAAAACCTCTTAATCTTAATAGTGAAGGGGGAACCTGCCTCAGCACCAGAGCGGCTCAGTCAGGAGGACATTGCTGTGTCCATTGGCAAAAATGGAAAAAGGACAGAGATGTCATTCATGGGGGCTGCTGGGATGAGCAGCAAGTCTGGAAGAACAGAATGTGGGAATGGAAACTGCACTGCCTGGTAAGCACATGATCACCTGGCTGTGGTAAGCAAGACTGCGGGACCTGCAGCCTATGGACGGGCTGTGGCCTTCAGGGGCTTCCCAACCAGTCACTTCTAACTGCTCCTTTGACTTGGCTCCCTACGCTGCAATTAGGGCTTTTGAAAAGACCTTCTGGTGGGACCAGTTTGTGAAAGGGGTCACAGCTGGGAAGGAGTGTTGAAATCTTCCTCTCCTCCACTCCACAATGCCTCTGAGCTACCCCTCCTGTGTAGCGATCAGCTCTTTTAAAGCTTCCTCTGATGAACTGCTGTGTTTTGAAGGAAAAGGGAAATTCAAGGGCGTCCAGAAGGGGAAGGATCAACTTTCCTTGCATTTTGCAATCCTCTCAAATCCCCCCACACACAATTAGATTTTTAAAGAAATGTAAGGTTTGACCTTAAGGATTCCAAGGCCTCCCCCAACACCAAAAGTCTAATTACCATGTGAGGGGAGGCTGAGGAAAGGAGCAGCTAAGGCATTGTTCTGGTCTCAGCAACCACTGGTATGTGCTCCCAAGGTGATTTTTCCAGGGGTAAAATGATTCCCCACCCCTGGTCTCCAGTGTCAGTGGATAATTCATAACTCCTTGTCTTGGGGAATTTAGAAGCTTCCTCACAGAGATGCTCAGTAAATGTATCATTGCTGAACTGACTAATTGTCCAGGTGATGTTATCCAAGCAAGACCGTCTACAAAACCAAGAGATCCCCCTACTGCATTTGGATACTACTGTAGAATTTTCAGGTTCTTGGTTTCCTGTTTCTGAAAAATGGGAATATTAAAAAACAAAACAAAATTTTGCCTACTTTGGAAAAAGCTTGACTGCAACTTTCTTCATGATATTTCACTTTTTACAGGAAGGGCTTTACATGAAGTGCCACTATATTGGAAGGGATTCTCCCATGCGGTTCCCCATCCCCTGACTGCAGCCACACAGAATCACAGATTCTAGGGCTCTTGGAGGTCCATCTAGTCTAAACTCCTGCTCATTGAAAGATCTGAAAGTAGGATGCTGCTACCATGTCCTTGAAAAACATCCATGCATTTAATATCTGGAAGTGAAGTAGCAGCTGGCACTTCCTGGGGTTCTTTAACCCATTGTCAAACAGTTCTTCCCAAAAATTATTAGTTGTGCAGAAGATCAGTTCTTAACTTTGGTTCCTTTATGTCTTAGAATTTTGATTGTGGACCACTCTGTTCACCTAAAGAAATAAACCTTAGAAGAAACAAAAGTATATAGGATTTAGGCATGCTACACAAGTTTTACGTAAGGTTTATGCTAGCCATGTGCATCTTACCTAGCAAAGACAGATTTAGGAAAGTTTATCATTCGAAAAAGAACATCTCATTCATTCACTAACTCTAACCTGAGTGGATTATTAGTATCAATATTCCACCGGATGTACTAAATGCAGCTGAATTATGGTGCCAGTGGTCTGGAAAATTTGGTCATAACTCCAAACTCCCTGACATTGTCAAATTCAATCATAAAAGGGAGCATTCCTGCCATTTAGCAAAGGAACTAAATTTGAACAAGCCTTTGGGGGAAAAGATAGACAATACTAAACGAGCATATGTTTGTTTTCAAAGAGGGCTGCTATTTTGCATTCAGCCGTGTTTATGACATACCTATTACTTGCAGTCTCTCGAATAACAGGATGCTGAGAACATGAGGTTAACAATATCAGTCCTTTGGGGAGGCTAAGCTGAGGCAGAGCATGTTAAGCAGCTGATAAATCAAAATCAGCAAAAGTAAGTTTCATGCAGCAGTGCCGACTGATGAGCACATGTGATAGCCCTGTGGATGAGAGGATCTCCAGGGAAAGGGAGCTGTACTGGCTTCCCTTGCCTTCTGTTCCCTAATCAAATTTGTTGAACAACTTTACTGTGTATGGAAACTCAGAGTTCAACGGGAAGGAGCAATAGAGAGGTGGCAGAATGCATTTTTGGTATGCTGAATATCCCAGGTTCGAGCCCAGTAGCTCGAGGGAGTGCTAAGAGAAAAACATTGGCAGTAGGAATTTGCAAGGAATCCATTTTGGGAGGGCGGGGGAAATCTGCTGGATTCTCTGGTGCTGGCTTCTTGGACCCCTTCAGCTCTGCAGTGGCCCAGAGGCCACAGTCCTTGTGAGTGTGCCTAGGGATCACGAGGCACTTGCCAGGACTAAGGTCCCGTGAGCTCCGCAAGCAAGGCCATTTTTCCACACCAGCCACTGCTGCCAGCACAGTGAGCAGGGAAGAAGGCTCGCTGCTGAGAATGCCAGCCAGCACACCCACTCCCTGTGCTCCTTCCTCCCCTGTGTTGCTGCTGCTGATCCTAGCAGCCTCAATGAGTGGGGAGGAGGGCGGCCACCTGGAGTGGTGACTGGGGAAGATTGCCGGTTGTGCAGCCAGGGGCCTGCAGGCATTCACAGACTTCCTCTGGCTTGGCCCCCTTTGCAGGCCCAGCTTCCAGCACAGTTCTACCCTCTAACAAAATCTATTACCTTTCCTGTTGCCTGCTTTCTTGTTTTATCTGCTCAAAAGCACACACTGTGGAGCTTGTCTTGCCTGTGAGGAAACCCCATTCTAGATACAGCATTCACATTAATGCCCTTTGCATTTTGGTATGAATGACTATTCCACGTGTTTCATTGGAAGTGAAGTGCATGGAAGTGAAGGCACAGAGAACTGTGGCCCTCTAGAACCAGTTTGCAGAGACTTTTCCCAGGACCCTGTTATGTCAGTTATTTGTGAATGACATACCAAATTCATGGGTTAAGCTGGTGACAATCTGCGGATGGTGAGTGCCTAGAGAATTGCAACTGTTATTCCCAATGGCAGCTTGCAGCTGTCCCCACCTTGCACCTTGCCTATGTATCCAGGGCTCCTTTAAGAACAGCATCTATCCATGTACAAACTGTAAATACATTGGGGTTGTATATGTGATCTGGTGTTTTCTAGAATGTAGGATCTCTTACAATGTGGAGAGATCCTATATGCATCTACACCATATATGCCCCTGGCATTGGTTTTCTACCCAACATAAATTACCTTCACATTCGGAATTGGGAAAATGAGCACTCCAGATGATCAGCATCTCCAGATTTTGACTACGTGAGCAGAGCCAAAGCTTTTGGCCAATTTCTAGAGGATGTCACCATCTCACTGCAGTGAATAGGAATGCTGTGAAGTTTAGTCAGGGAAGATGAAAAAAAAGACCTTAAGAAATAATGAATATATATTACTGAAACCATATGGACTCTATCGAATGACAAAAGAACCCTATTAAGATTAATTTTGCCACATCTGAGCAGAAGTAAATTAATCTTCTCTCTCCCTTTTATCAACAAATGTGGTCCAGATGGCTTCAGCATGCCTGCTCTCTCTCTCTCTCTCGACACAGTATTTTGCAAACCAAAAGCCCATTTTCATTTCTCTTCTCCCATTTTTCTACTTTGAACTGCTGATTGTCATTTCTGCTTTCCTTGCATCTTGTATTTTGATCAGCTTAAGAGGGTTTTCATAAAATGTAATGTATTGTGTAGTGAGTTGTTGATTAATTTTCTTCTATGAATGGGACATTAAAAATTCTGTGCTGCAGCATGCTGTTGCTCAGAGCTCCACCCAGACAGACATACCTTTTCCCAGGACACTCCATTCCATCATCCTGGAAAAGACATTAAGCATTAATGGGTTGGGGTGGGGGGGTGGAGTTGCCCATTAGTATTAACATCTATTCTAGTTGGGATTTCACCCAAATTTACACCACCTTTCTTGTGAGTGGGTGGTGCAGCTTTGGCTGCATTAAGACTGGCACTTAGAGAATTTTAATAGTGTTTATACACTGCAAGTGCCTTGCAAAAGTATTCTTCTCCTTTGAATTTTCCATATTTTGTTATGTTACAGACTAAAATTGAAACAGATTGCATTGGCATTGTTGCCTCTTGGGATACCTCAGATACTCAACACTTGGAAGAAGGATTAAAAGAAATGTGGCACAGAAGTTAAGCAAACAAAAACAAAGTGAACTTTTTTGGTTTCAATGTATTCATCTCCCTGAGTCAAAGACTGGCAGAAACTCCTTCAGCAGCAATTATACTTGCAAGTCTCCTTGGGTAAGTCCAGGGCTTTTTTTGTCATAGAACGCACCGGAATGGCGTTCCGGCACCTTTTCTTGATGGATTTTTCCAAGTGATTGTGAATTGCCCTGGATATTGCCCTAGTTTCATTTGCACTAGATATTGCATGAGTGCTCTGTCAAGTCCCAGGATAAAATGAGGGAACTGAATGCCTGGTTTGGCCGGTATGTGTAAAATCTTATACATGTGTGGAGCCATTGGGAGCAGTCATGTCCATATGCATAGCCAAGGAAGGTGAAGCTAGGGACTGCAGGCAGGTTTCACTGGTTATCTACAGCAGCCCTTGCTACAAATGGAGCACTGCATGAGATGCATAGCTACCACCCAAAGGGCATTATTTATTTATTTATTTATTATTTAGGGGACTTCTATGCCGCCCCATTCGCCGTCTCTGTGAAAGACGTTAGGAGACAGAGTACCTGCAGGAGGGTCTTCTCTGCAGTGGCGCCCCGACTATGAAATGCACTCCCCAGACAGGTCCGCCTGGCACCATCATTATATGTTTTTCAGAGCCTGGTCAAGACCTTTTTATTTAATCAATATTTTAATATGTTTCAATATTGAATTTTATTGTTGTATTTTATTATTTGCAGCCAGTGTGGACGGTCAATTTATTTATGTTGTAAGCTGTCCAGAGAAGCAAGTAATTGGATGGCATACAAATTTTATAAAAAAATAAATAAAATCTGAAAAATCCTATGGCCCTCTAGATGCTATGTAGGGGGCATGGGATTGCTCTGCTATAGTGTAGACATGCTCAGAGGTATATAGGAAGATGCTCATGGAGGTTCTCATTAGGGATGTCTAAGGAATCTATTTTGAGATGGAAATCCATCAGATTTCCAGAGCTCAGCTGCCCATTCTTTACTCTGCTTTTCAGCAGCCCTTTTTCCAAGGTTCCTGGGCAAGCACTCTCTGTATTTGCTGGGCCCGCACCAGGAAGCGAGTCCCAGCACTGCACAAGTATCACCACTCTTGCACAGCCAACAATGCCACCACCAGCTTCAACAGGCACGGAAGAAGGCTGGTTGCCAGCAAGAGTGCCTGGCATAACTGCTTGCAGCTCTCTCTTCTGCATCCTGCGTCTGCTCTTTGGGTGGCTGCATCTGATGGGAAAGGCTGCCAGTTGTGCAAGTGGGGTTCCAAAAGTGCTCATGGACTTCTTGATTTGCAGTCCCGGGCCAAGCATGGGAGGAACTCCTTGGAAGCCAAAGGGACAGATTCTGAAAGGTTTCATTCCAACTCCAGTTTGAATCATGACTGAACCATTCTAAGTTGGGCAGGGGTTCCAGAAGGATGTTCTGCTCTCCCAAGACATAGATGGAATGTTTTAGATGGACATGCCAGATGGAATGAGAACACTGAACATATACATTGCTTTTGCCCTAAACTTCCAAATCAATGGACAGTAACTTCAGAATTGAGCTAGACATTTTACATTCATTGTCTGGATTCAAGGTAGAGTTTCTTTAGTGGCACGGTAAACCATCATATTTTCCTTTAAGTTCTGTTTTATAAACAAGACAGTTACAGTGTAAGCACCAAAGTAACTCTAATGACAGCGATACAAGGTGGTTCAGAGGATGCAAGAGTGGATATATGGCAAATTAGAGCCATCATGTTTCCATGATATGCAAGAAAACAGATGCTAAAATTAATTTGGTTCCTGAAGCAGAGTGTAATTAAGATGTACCTGCTTTGTGTGCAGGTTAAAAAATTACCTGAAATAAAATGGCAATAAAAGTGCAATGAAGCATGTTCTTCTAAATTATCTAAAGTTTTGGGCTGTAAATACTTCTCCTGAAAAATTACTTTCTTTTTCTTCAGCTTCATTCAATGACTTTCCCTCTGTAGCCACATGTATATAGTTACATGTGGTGGCATTTGCAATGCCATTTCAGATTTCAGTGAGGAAAGCAGGATTCACAGCAAAGTTTAAACCCGACTTTGAGACATTCAGTATTAAATGTCAAACTACCTAACCCAAACCAATATTTTTTAAGGGGACTTGTTGCCATTTACATTTGCATGCATATCAGCGCATCATATTTTTGCCGTTGCTGCTCCTTTTAAGGAGAGAGATTTTGGCTTTTGGCATACACCCACTTGGGTTCATTTCAGCATCAGGGTAGACTTGAGGGCCAGTGGTAGGTGGTCTACATGGACCATAGGAATTTGATCTCACTCTCCAGGCCTTCTGCCTGACTACTCATCTGGAGGGTTTGCATTTGTGCTGGGCCAGCAGGACAGGCTGGGGATGCCACTGCTGCACTGCCCACTTTGTGACCCAGGATTTTTGCTGCCTGCGTTGACAGAGGTTGTCTTGGCTGCAGTGAGAGGTCCCATAGGCTGTTGGTCATGGGGCTCATTCACATCCAAGCCCAGGATCCCTTGTCTGTGGCATCTCAGGATTTCATGGACCCCTCGTCAAGCATGGGACTATTCCAGTATGTCACTGGCACAATACATGTAGCAGGGCACATTCTAGATTTTGTGTTTTTCAGCTGAGAATAGGGATAGTGATCTGAAGTTGGGGGGCTTTGAATTAGCTCTTTTTGCCATAGGCAGCTCACTGCCAGCTAAAATTCAAAATTCCAACGACTTTCCCCGCTGCTGAAGTACTTCCTGCAAAAACAGTGCTTGCCCATGTCAGTGGACTAGGAAAGGGTGAACAAACTACAGTGAATCCAGACAAGATTGAGATATTCTTAGTATTTGGTTCTTTGACTGGAGGGAGGGTGTCCTATCCAGAACAACTTGGATAGGGTTTCATTCCTCTCAAAGAGCAGATGCATGACTTAGGGGGCTTCATGGAGCCATCCTTGACACCTGAGGTTCAGGTGTCCTCAGGTGTCATGGCACAGAACGCTTTCTACCAGCTTTGACTGGTGGCCCAGTTACACCATTATCTAGACATAGCTTGGTTTCAGCAATTATACTTTGTACTCTGGGTGGGACTGCCATCAAAGACTGTTCAGAAGCTGCATCATAGAGATCAGTCTTGACCTGTTGCTGAAAGTTACCAGAGTTGGCACCAGGCAAGTCTCAGTGGAGAGACCGGTCCATAATCAGGAGGCTTTGTTGCTATCAACCAAGCCTCCCTTGGAGGTGGTACTTGGGACAAGGCTTCAGAGGTTGAACATAGCTTCTAGATAGCTTTAGATCAGGAGAGGTGCCCTGCTGGTATTGTGCTTCCACACTGAAAGGCTGTCTGTATTCTTCTGAGGCTGATTCAAAGTGCTACTTTTTAAATATATAAAGCCTATACGAGCCAGGACTGAAGATCAGGTTCCTTTCTCTTACTGTGCAGATATTTGTATTTTTAAATTGTCCTAGTTGGTTCCAATGAATGAAAACTTTGTTACACCATGTTTATTCCGGTGTAGATAGAAAGTCCAAATGTGTTGTCTCCCACTTTACCAAAGAGGCCTTGGGTCAAGCCAATGGCCATTTCTGCATGGACTTCAGAACCTTCTTTCTGAGGAGGAAGTCTGCAGTCTAGGAGGGGAATTCCCAAAGTTCCCATGGTTCTTTGGACACTGTCCAGAGACCATGGAATTGCACTTGAATTGCCTTAGAGTTTATTATTATTACTTTATGTTCACAGTGACCATAAAAAGTCCCTCATTCATACTGTGTATTTTTATCACTGTAACAATAGTCATAGCTAATGATCTCCCTGAAATAAATGCACACTTGGTTTGACCTTTTCTCCTAGTAGATTTGGTAGGAAAATAATTGAGTAGAAAAGAACTGAACTTAAATCAGAGTTTATTAAAATGTCAGAGACATGGAAGAAATATATTTGGACAAATATAGTTAAAGGTTTAATTATTGCTCTTTATATTTGGCTCTCAGAAGTTGGAACAAGAGCAATCTAGGCTAAAATGCATATGCATAAGTATTATTAATGTTTCAAATATGACTTTATCTTCAGTGTAATAAAGAGCAATTAATAGAGTTATATTATAGATTTACATATGATCATTACTGAAAACAAGATTATAATTCAGATTTGTGTTAGGCTTTTGTTAAATACAAAAGTCATTGAAGATACTTATTTATATCATGATCTAAGCAGGGATAGCTATTCAGTATTATCAAGGCCCACTGAACTAGTTAAACGAACTAATAGTACACTCTTACACATATGTCTACTTAGAAGTAAGTCCAACTGAGTTTGTTGAGACTTGCTTTTAGTAACCATTAATCTATCTATATATCATTTACATCTTTATTGCCCATCTTTACATAGCCCATAGGGTTTTCTGTGTGGTTTACAAGCAAAACATAACAACAATAAAATAAGCAATGACAAAACATTAAACATGAATCAAAATCAAATATACAAAACTGATCAACTCATGGTGATTGAATGAAATTAATACACAGTATAGCACTTCAGATAAAAACAATATGAAAACCAATCTAGCCTTCAAAACATCTGGTAAATAAAAAAGAGTCTTACCTGGTGCTGAAAATAAAACAGTGCCAGGTGGACCTCCGTAGGAAGCATGTTTCAGAGGTGGGGTGCAACAACAGAGAAGCCTCCCCTCCTAACTGTCACCCCCTACACACCTCCCTAAGGGGGGTTCCTGGAAGATCTCCCATGAAACATCTTAAGGGCTGAGTAGCAACATAAGGGAAAGGGTGTTCCCTCAAATAGTCTGAGCCCAAGCTGTTTAGGGCTTTAAATGTTAACATGAAGACTTCGAATTCAGCCTAGAATTCAAAAGGCAACCAGCGCAGCTGCAAGAGGACTGGTGCGATGGGATCTTGTGGGCAAGTCCTTGTTATCAGCAGTGCTACACTGAACCACCTGGAGTTTCCAGACCATCTTCAAAGGCAGTCCCATGTAGAATGTGTTGCAGTAATCTAAGAAAGAGTTTGCAGGAGCATGGATAATTGTAACAAGGCTCCATTTGTCCAGAAAGGGACAGTTACATGATCAGCCTTAGATGATAGAAGGTGCTCCTGGACACCAAGTCCACTTGTGACGCCAGGGATAATTCTGAGTCCATGAACACCCCCAAACTGTGAACCTTGCTCTTCAAGGGGAGTGTGACCCCAGTCCAGGACAGACTGAAGATTCTCAACTGGACAGTCCACCCATCAACTGCAGTTCTGTCTCGTCTGGTTTGGTTATGCAGGATTGCAGTCATAACTAGTCAATGATGATCTGATCAATTAAATTTAAACATTTTTTATGAAAAATGTTTTGTTTCAGAGGTCTTTATTCAAGTTCTTCCTGTCCTACTCCTACTGAAGGAGAATCATATAATGGGCTAGGGCTAGGCCTCTTAGTTGTTAGTATTAGTTTGGCATAGCATGGCATCCCAAATTCTGTGATTAGGATGACACTATCTCCTCCTGTTTGTTGGAGCCAGGGGTAGGGATCAGAAGACAAGGCATAGCAATTACTGCCAACTCCACTAATGCCTGCTGGCCTGGAAACCAGGATTGGGAAGGATAAAAGGCATTCTTGTCATTAGATGCCATCAAGTTGCCTCTGACTTATGGCATAACTAAGAATGAAAGCTCTCCAAAGTTTCCTGTCCATGAGAGCCCTGCTCAGCTCTTGAAGACTCAAGGTTGTGACTTCCTTTATGGAAACAATCCATATTATTTGGTCTTTCTTTCTTCTTCTGCCTTCCACTTTCCCTAGCATAATTATCTTCTGCAGGGAGTCTGACCTTCTTATGGTGTCCAACGTAAGACAGCCTTAGTTTTGCAATTTTTGCTTCTGGGGAAAACTGTGACTTGATGAAAGATATTATCAAACAATTTAAATAGTCCACTAAGAACAAACATGACTATCAGCAGTTGAAAGATGCACATAAAGTGTTAGCCATTAGTGAGTCATGATGGAAAATTTAGAGAAATCCAGTTTTAAGTCTTTACCTTCTTTGTTACTAAAGAAAGAGATGGGGAAAACCTTTGTCATTCCTAATGATAAAAAAATAATATTTCAGATCATTTGAGGGAAGGCATACTATAAATACTACTATATGGCACAATCCATCTACTCTCAAGCATCGTGAAATGCTCCCAACCATTATGTGTTATAGAAGTCTTCCATAATGCCTTCCACTTCAGCACAGCAGGGTACACATGCTCAGAACACAAACATTCTGTATATGCTGGACCATTCTGTATACGTGAGGCCTTCATCAACACTGCAATCCAAGAACTGACTGGGCGCATTGCACTACACTGAGATCTGACGACAGTCACCAGGAATTGAGTTCCATGCACTGTATCATCATCATCAAACACAGTTCCTCTTCTGCACCATGTGCAGCAGCCATTTATGCTGCTACACTTGACATGGAAGAAGGCCGTTGTGTGGGGCTTCCCAGGAACGGAGCACCATGGGACTGCCGTGCAAGCAGTGTCCCTCTGGCATGCAATCTGCAGCAGCCTTTGTGTTGATGCAGAAGGTTACTGGTTGCACAACCTTCATTTCGTGAGTGTTTGTGGACTTGTTCTCAGCTTGGCTCATCTTGCAAGACTGGGCCAAGTTGAGAGAAGGATTCTGTTAGGTTTCATCCAGGCCTTAATTCAGAAAATGAACGTCTGGTTAAGGGTTCTCAAGAGAAGCAGTGTTAAAGGATAATGCAATGAAGGGAATGGATCATATTCAACATAAATATGTAAAAATAGTTAAAGGAGAGCTGTAGAAATCTTGACCAAACTCATCTGCTGAATTTCTTGCTCTATATTTTCTGAACTTCTAGGTCGCCAGATTGGCTGGAAGAGTCCTTAGGAAGGGGCTTCTGCAAAAGTATAATAGCTCATAGAATGCAGGTGTTTTGGAGGCTGTACTTCACCAATAATCTGCACTGCTTCTGTTCTATTCAACAGCATTTGTTTTCCTAATAGCATCATCATCATTTTTAAACAGCACCTACTTCATAATAGAAGATGGAATGGAGAACCATGAGAACTTAAACTTGCCTTTCGCCATAAAAAAGAGTATTTAAAAATACATTTTGGCTGAGCTGGATTCAGCTCTGAATGAGCAGAACATGAAACAAGCTGGGGAAGGTACACTTTATTCTACAGCCTCTGTTTCAGGGAACAGCAGCTTTGTGGCCAGAATGAATTACCCTGGAAGCCAGCAGTTACAGAAACACATGCTACTCAGCATGCATACTAATATTCTTTAAAAAAACTAACTCAAAAGTCCAGCATTAAAATCTGCTGGTAATGAGGCTTTATAAATCATGTAACTCACTGTGTCAGAATAAAACATGGGCAATTTCAAGATTACTCATACAATTCAATAACTTCCAGATCAGGCCCAAATCAGATTCTCTGACAAAGTAGAAAAGGGTGTTAACAGCTAATGCAAGATATTTTTCCCAATCAGAAAAACAAATGGAGTCATACTGCAACCTAGCAACTTCCACTTAAGAGAGCAATACAGAAGGAAGGAAGGAAGGAAGGAAGGAAGGAAGGAAGGAAGGAAGGAAGGAAGGGTGTGAGTTATTGTGAATTCTGAAGGAACACTATTAACTGTTGGTGAAGATAAAGTGAAATAGGGTACAGATCTCCCTCAATTCATTCTACCCTCCATTCTATAGCACTGCCAATGTTCTGAAGGGCAACCTGTCTTCCTTGACCCAAGTAGGCCATTGAACAGTTCAGACATGCAAATCTGCCCTATACTGGGCAGGAGAACATCAGTCCGTGCGAGAGGGCTCCTTAAGGAATCTGATTGTCATGAGTCAAACAGATGGACTGGATCCATACCACAGACCAATGTGTGCATCAACGCTTAGCCATCCACTGGTCCTTGCACAGTTCCAGTACAGTTCTTGTCTCAAAGCTGGTATCAAAACGTTATTACATATTTATGTGAAAAAATAATTTTGGAGATGTATTTAGATATATCATTAAATGTAAGCTTTCATATGGATTTTTAAGAATACATTGGAAAATAATGTGGGAGTGGGGCAGAACAGAGAAACAGCATGTGAGACAGTGAAGTCAGTCTGAAATAGACTAACAACTTTTCTCATAAATGTACCAGAATGCATGTGGTTGTCTTAATGTTATATGTGTCCAAACTACCCTCTCCTACCATGCAGTACTTTGCTCTCTGATAGGGAACAGCCTAAAGGGGCCTAAAGTCAAGTGGTGACAATGCTTGAATGAAGGTTAGAAACTTCAGTCATGTGTATACAGCAAGTCACAACTTCTCCTGTAATTGTGTTTAAAAACACTGTTTCTTGTAAATTTATTGATTTCAGCAAGGGGAATATATAACCTTAAAAGTGTAATAGAACAATCCCACCAGGTACGATATGGTGGCCTGGAAGAATTTGTTTTTGGACCCCAGTAGTAAAGGGGAAGTAGAGATAAGGATCACTGAGGAGTGGCCTCTGCCAGACCAGGAGAAAGCCATGGCAGGAGTGGCAGATGTAGTTACCTGTGGCACCTGTGCCTTGTTTGTTTACTTCCCCCAGGAGGAGCCAGGATGCACTTGTGCTAAGTGCACTCAGGACTTCCAGGCCTTGAGCAAGAGATTCAAGGCCCTGAAGGTCCAGGTGGCCTTTTCCTTGCTCTTGCCGGTCTGAAGAATTGGGCCAACCGGGGATAGAAGGGTTGCAGAGAAGAATGACTGACTGAGGGCCTGGTGTTGGAAGGGATGCTTTGGGTTGCTTGACCATGGCAACCAGTTCCTCTCCCAGGGACTTCTGGTAAGGGACAGAGTGCACCTCATTGGGATGGGGGAAAGGACCTTGGGAATACTTAAGTAAGTCTCATTTGGAGGGCTTTAAACTGATCTGCAGCAGGGGGACCAGGATCCCTAGAAACCAGTCAAAATCAGTCAGGTGAAAGAACAAGATCAGGTCTCAGGGGGAGAGCAATGCAGGGACTGCAGGGGCTGGCATAACTACTGCACTGAGGGTTCCTGCTGTGCAAGGAAGGATGGGAGGGAAAAGGAGGCTGCGGGAGCTAGGGAACAGGGTTTGCAGGAATGAGCTGAGATGTATGTACACCCATGCTAGAAGCATGGGAAACAATGAGGAAGAGCTTGACACTGTCTTGGGGATATGTGGGCATGACCTGGTAGGGATCAGAAAACCATGGTGAGATGATAAGCAGGTTTGGAACATCAACAAAGAGAGGTATGCTTTGTTCAGGAAGAACAAGAAAGGAAAGAGAGAAGGGGATTCAAAGCTATATGTTAAGGAAGGGAGAGGATGCAAAGAAATGGGGTGGGGGTAGAAGACCAGATAGAGGCAATCTGGGGAAGATTGGAGTGTCTAGAAGGGGGCAGGAACCTGATAGTGGGGGTATGTTATCGCCCACTGGATTAGCTTGAGACCCTGGATGATGCTTTGATAGATCAGATTGGAAGGATATCCCAGGGGAGGGACATGGTTATAATGGGAGATTTCAACTTCCTTCGTAGTTTGGAGATGCACTTAGAGGTGGCGGCTAGGTCCCATCACTTCCTAGATGCTATGGAGGGAGGGTTTTTCACCCAGCAGGTCTGGGAGGCAGCAAAGTGTCTGATCATTATGGGCTATACCCAAGGGTACGTCAGGAATTGCTAGGGGTACTCTGGCATCCAGTGGCCTTCATTTTTTGACCTCATGGAAATCAGGAGAAGTACTGGAGATTGGAGGGTAGCATCAGTGGTCCCAGTCTTCCAAATGGTAGCAGAGGAGACAAGGGAAATTAGAGACCAGTTAGCCTAACATTCAATCCGGGGAAGACAATGGAAAATCTCATAATAAGGAAGGCTCTAGAAACCCTAGTTAGGGAAGGGCAGGGGAGGTTGGCACAAAAATAGGTAATTCCAGGCAAACCTTGTGGAATTCTATGACAAGGTTTCCAGGTAGATAGAGGAGGGGGATGTGGTTGATGTGGTTTACCTGGATTTCATCAGGGTCTTTGACAAGGTGCCACATTATATCTGGGTTGAGAAATAGTTGAGCTTCAAGAAAGATCGATGGACTGTCCAATGGATTGGGGCATGGTTGACAGACCGTAAGCAGAGGGTGCCTATCAGCGGTGAATCATTAGGATGACATGACAGCTGGTGATAAGCAGAGTCCCCTAGGACTCAGTTCTGGGAACAATTCTGTTCAAACTCTTTATCAGTGACCTGGAGAAAGAGGTAGCCAATCTGCTGACCAAATTCACGGATGATACCAAAGTGGGGACAGTGGTCACAACTGGGGAGTAGGTACTCCAGGAACAAAAGACTGTGGAAGTGGGCAGGGGATACCAGGATGGAGTTCAGTGAGGATAAATGCAAGGTCTTGCAATTGGGACTCAGGGATAGGTGTCACAGGTACAGGATGGGAGACAAGTGGCTGGAGAGTAGGACTTGTGAAAGGGATTTCAGGGTACTTGTCAACAGCAGGTTAAACCAGCCAGCAGTGTGATGCTGCAGTTAATGAGGTGAAGGCCAACAAGATAATATATTGAAGAAATGTGAAACAGATTTAGTAGAGTTTTTTAGACTGAACAATACCAATGACATCTCCATAACAACAATATGGGGACTTATTATCAATGGCTTCAAAGGAAATTCTCAAAATTGATTTCCCAATGAATGCCAATAACATTATATTCAGCATTGTCCCAGAAACTACTCCAAAAGTTATGTCAGAATTATGCAAATATGTGATTACAGTGGCAAGATAATTGCCTTAAAGCAGAAGATAGCTTAGCTGTTGAAGACTGGAAAAACTGCTAGACAAATATGCAACAATGGCAAAACTCAGAATTTACTGAAAGATGGAAGATTTACTTTGAACAATTTAAATAATGGTTAAAGAAAACCAACTTATACAAATGTCTGTGATTACCATTAGTACCAAAGCAATGTTGAGATTTATACATATAAATACTCGTATATGATTGAGAATTGAATGAGTGGGATGAGAAAGTGGTTGATCAAGACTGTTGTCTATTGTAAATGTGCTTAAATGAAGAGTTGTTTGTTAAATCCTTAGAAAGACAGTACTTTTCCCCCCTACTTTTTTCCTGCTTTTTCTTTTCTTCTCATATACTCCTTTTTTTCTCTATATTTTATTTTCTGAAAACAAATTTTTAAGAGAGGCAAACACCATCCTTGGATGTTTACCCAGAAGTGTGGCTTCTAGATCTAGGGTGGTGTTGGTACCACTTTACACAACTCTGATGCACCCACAACTGGAGTACTGCATCCAGTTCTGGGCTCCACATTATAGGACAGACATAGTTAGGTTAGACTCCATTCAGAGCAGGGACACAAGCATGGTAACCAGATGGGAGGGATGACATATGAGGAGAGTTTGAGGAGCGGGGCCTTATCAGACTGGAGAAGAGGAGACTCCAAGGGGATCTTTTAGCCACTTACAGGTATGTGAGGGGATGTGATGTGGAGGAGGGCCGTGACTTGTTCCTCCCTGCAGTGGACACATTCCAAATGGGGCAAAGCTCTAGGAATTGGGTTTCAGGTTGGATGTCAGGAAGTACTTCCTGAGGACTAAGACTCCTAGGATTGGGCTTCCGTGGGAGGTGGTGGGGCTCCGTCAGGGAAAGTTCAAGGTAAGTTGAACTTTCCCATTCAAGGAAATTTTGGACAATCTCATGTACAATGTTGCATGAGCAGAGCCAGCTGGAGCCGGGGGTCAGACCAGATACCCTGGGAATCCCTTCTGACTCACCATGTTCTATGTTTCTGACTTCATCCAAAGTCCTACCAATTTCAAGCCAACAGGGTGAAAGTGAGGGATGAGTGTGCTTTTTGTGTTTCTGTACCTTTCCCCAGCTGTGGGTTTGCTTGTGTGTGTGTGTTTGGTTGTTTAAATGAATTCTCTTCCATGGGTTCCTATAGGAGAAATTTAATCAACACCAGTTCTCAGAGCTGACAGAGATCTGTTCCTGCTCTGATGGCTTGTCTGGGGACTAGAAGGGCCAAACAGCAATCTCTCTAGTCTTCAGTTTTGTCAGAACAAATCTGGAATAAGCAAGAAATGAATGTTATAACTGTCTTGCCATTTTGTTATAAGAAATGAGCAGATGTACCAATATATAGAAACATAGAAAACAGAGCGAGTCAGAAGGGGTCTACCAGGCCATCTAGTCGGACCTCCAGCACCAGCCAGCTCCGCTCATGACATGCCCACCATGTGGACGTCCAGCCTATCCTTGAACACCCACACCGATGGGGCCTCAACGACCTCTCGTGGAAGCCCATTCCACACCCTTGGGGTCCTAACTGTCAGGAAGTACTCCCTGGCATCCAAGTTGAACCTTGGTTTCCTGAGCTTCGCTCCATTGGAGCGCATCCTGCCCACCTCTGCAGGGGAGAACAGGTCTCTACCCATCTCCATGTGACATCACCTCACATGCCTGTATGTCACCAACATATCCCCTCTGAGTCTCCTCTTCTCCAGGCTGAAGAGACCCAGTTCCCTCAGTCTCGCCTCCTACAGCATCCCCTGCAAACCAGCCACAAACCTTGTGGCCCTATGCTGCACTGACTCCAACCTGGCTATATCCTTTCTGTAATGAGGGGCCCAAAACTGAACACAATACTCCAGTTGCGGGCGCACCAGAGTTGTATAGAGTGGTAGTAATACCTCTCTTGATCTAGAAGCCACACTTCTGGCTATGCAACCAAGGCTGACATTCGCCCTCTTGACCACCGCATCACACTGCTGACACATGTTTAGCCTGCAGTCAACCAGTACCCCAAGGTCCCTTTCACAAGTGCTGCTCTCCAGCCACTTGTCCCCTAACCTGTACTTAGGACAGTTATTCCTATGCCCCAAGTGCAAGACCTTGCACTTATCCACATTGAATGCCATCCTGTTGTCACCTGCCCACTTCCATAGTCTGTCCATATCCTTTTGGATCTGGAGTACCTGCTCCTCAGTTGTGGCCACTGCTCCAGTTTTAGTGTTGTCTGTGAATTTGATCAGCAGACTGTTCACCCCTTCTTTCATGTCATTAATGAAAAGATTAAACAGGATCGGCCCCAGGACAGAGCCCCGGGGGACCCCGCTTGTCACTGGCCGCCATCCCGATGATTCCCCGCTAATGGTTACCTTCTGCTTTCGGTCAGTCAACCATGCCCTAATCCACCGGACAGTGCTTTGGTGTATCCCAAAACTCCTCAGTTTCTCCACCAGGATATCATGGGGCACTTTGTCAAAAGCCTTGCTGAAATCCAGGTATACCACATCCACTGCATCCCCTCCATCTAGCCATGTCAAAACCTTGTCATAAAATTCCACAAGGTTTGTCTGGCAGGACCTGTTTTTGCGGAAGCCGTGTTGTGTGGCTGTCAGCCTCCCTACCCTATCTAGCATCACTAGATCTCTCTCTATTATGAGCCTTTCCATGGTTTTTCCTACAATGGACGTGAGGCTAACCGGTCTATAATTCCCCATGTCCTTTCTACTACCCTTTTTGAAAATTGGGACCACTGATGCCACCCTCCAGTCCTCTGGAACTTCACCCATTCTCCACGAGGTCTCAAAAATGGAGGCCAGCGGGTGTGAGAGAACCCCTGCCAACTCTCTAAGTACTCTCGGGTGTAACCCGTCAGGGCCTGGTGCCTTTGCAATGTCCAATGCCCTGAGGAGCCCCTCAACTTCAAGGGAGGTGACTCTAATCTGTGCCCCGAAGTCCCCAGCCTCATCTAATCTCCTATGCGGATATCCCCTGTCCTGCTTTGGGGAGAACACAGAGGCAAAATAGTCATTTAGCATCTGTGCCTGTTCCCTCATATCAGTCACTGGATCTCCTTCCTCCTTATTTAGTGGTCCCACCACTTGTCTCCCCTTCCTCTTCCTATTTACATGCTGAAAGAAGCCCTTTTTGTTGCTCTTGATATTCTTGGCAGGTCTCTGCTCATAATCAGCTTTGGCCTTGCAAAGAATCCTTCTGCAATGGGCCTCCTCCTCCTGGTATACCCTTTTGTCTATTTCCCCCAGTACCCATTTCCTACGGAGGTTCCTCTTTCGTCTAATCCCTCTAACCACCTCCTTTCACAGCCATGGCGGCACTCTCCTCTGCCTCCCCACCTTACTGACTAGAGGTATCGTCAAGGCTTGTGCCTCCAAAACCTCCCTTTTGAGTGCAATCCACCCCTCCTCAACTCGCTTACCTTCCAGTAACCTATCCCAGGAGACTTTCCCCAGTCTGGCCTTCAGTTGGCCAAAGTTGGCCCTCTTGACATCCCAGCTTCTAGTGCTCGACCTGCTGCACGTCCCCAGTCCCCTGATCTCAAAGCAAAGGATGGAGTGATCACTCGCATCCAGAGCTCCCCTAATCTGTACTTTAGCTATCAGCTCCTCCCTATTGGTCAAGACCAAGTCAAGGATGTTTCCCCCCCTCGTCGCCTCTCGGACCCTCTGTGTGAAAAACGCTCCCTCAATAGCTTCTAGGAAGCAACGTGACCTGGCTGTCACCGCCGAGTGAGTCTCCCAAGTAATATCCAGGAGATTGAAATCTCCTCTAATCACTCCCCCCGAGTGTGTCTCTCCCCCGAGATATCCTTAGAATCTGGCCTGTCAGGACATCATCCAGGGTCTCAACTTGACCTGGAGGGCGATAACATGCCCCCACTGTCAGGTCTCTTTCCCTGTCAAAACCCCTAAGTTTCACCCAGACTGCCTCTACAAAATCCCCATCTGTGCTGCATTCTATCTCACTGCATCCTATCCCTTCCCTGACATATAAAGCCACGACCCCACCTCTCTTTCCCTTCCTGTCCTTTCTAAAAAGGTGATACCCTTCTATATTCACATTCCAGACTTGCCTTTCATCCCACCAAGTTTCTGTGATTCCCACCAGGTCATACCCTCCTATTCCCAGGAGAGCTTCAAGCTCTTCCTGCTTATGACCCATGCTCCTAGCATTGGTGTACATGCACCTCAACTCCTTCCCACTGCTTCCCTTCCTTGGAGTTCCCTGCCTCCTCCTTCCTCCCATCCTCCCTGATACATGGCCCCTCTCTGTAGGAGTCCTGTCAGTCCCTGCAGTATCTCTAAAACCCTGCTCCCAGAGCTCTGATCCTCCCCACACACTTGTCCAGTGCAGACAAGTTACTGGGAGGCCTGAACCCTCCCCCTGGCTCAGTTTAAAGTCTTCCAGATGAAGCTCGCTAGAGCATCTCCAAAGGACCTTTTCTCGAGGTGTAACCCATCCCTTGCCAGAAGTCCATTGGCAAGAAAATGAGTGCCATGGTCAAGGAACCCGAAGCGTTCCTTCTGGCACCACACCCTAAGCCAGTCGTTCACCTTGGAGGCCCTCCTGTCACTTCCTGGCCCAAATCCCCAGTCAGGTAAGATTGACGAGAAGACCACTTGGGCCTTCAGCTCCCTGAGTTTCTTCCCCAAGGCCTTGAAGTCCCTGGTGGTCCCAACCACACACTGCCTGGCCACATCGTTTGTGCTCACATGGATCACCAGGAGCGGCTGGTGACTCCCAGAGCAAACAAGATGCTCCACTCTGTCCTTCACATGCCGGATGCATGCGCCTGGCAGGCAGCAAACCTCCCTTGTCTCCAGGTTGGGGCGGCACACCACCAGCTCAGTGCCCCTCAGCAGGGAGTCCCCAACAACAATCACCCACCGCCGTACCTTCCCGGTGCTGGTAGGCGGCCGTGCCCTGGCCCTCGCCTCTCCTGCAGCAGCCCCCTTGCCGCCTGATGGCCCAGGCTGGGGGTCCTGCTGATCCCCCGAGGCCTCATCAGCCCCAGCCTCCCCAAGCGGAGAGAACCTGTTTCCCAGCTCCAGATTGGTGCCATGCTGGCCTCCTCCTCCTGTGGGTGACATACCTCCATGTCTCCGTGGCTGCTCCTCCCGTGGCCTCTCCTTCAACCCTCTGTCCAGAGGGGGGCTGCTCCGGGGGGGCCTCGAGAGCTCTCTCGGCCCTCAGGCACCTCACCTCCTCCTCTAGCAGGGTCACCATCTTGCACCAAGGCAAGTACCTCTGCCTCTCCTGGGGGAGAAGGGCGAACATGTCGCAGCTGTCGCAGTGGACAGCAACACCCGTGACTCCCGCCAGGGCCATCTCCTGGTCTGCCATCGGTATCCCTTTCGAGACCTTACCTTGGTCCCCTGCCTTGTTTGTCCTGCAGTTCCTCTCACTCGCCCAGTTCTCCCAGACAAAAACACACTCGCACACACATACAAGGATAAAATAAACTTAAATTTATATTGGAAGAAAAACAAAGCACAGCACAGCACAAACAAAACAAACAGACAATCAAACCTCTGTGTCTCAGAGAAGGGAGTCTCCGGACAGCCAGGGACGCAGCTAAGGGACACAGACAAGGGATGACGCCTTATCAGTCCCTGAAGCCGGTGGCCCCACCTGTCCTCCTGTCCTCCTGGCCCCTCCCTCCTCTCTGGCCCCGTCCCCTTCCTCTCTGCTGCTCTTGGCCCTCTGCTCCCCTGCCCAGCTCCTCCCTTGCCTTCGCCAATCCCCTGGCCACTCAGCCTCTCTCCCAGCCTGTGCCTCTGCTGCTCTACTGCTCTGCCAAGAGGCCAGAGCCAAAAGGGCTGGCCTCTTATAATTGCTATTAACCAACATCAGGTAGTTTCTCCAAAAAAACTAAGATAAGAAGGAATCCCTTAAAGGACTGTGTATGCAGTTTTTATTTGCAGCTATTTGACTGAATGTTATGAAGAAAACTGATAATATTAAGGCTTTTTGAAATAGGGAATTTGACTCCAATTTGAACATTTACTTTCACTTGGAGCAAATGAATCAAGATGAAAAGCAAAAAGGCCAGCCAGGGAAGCAACACTGTGGCACACTAAAAAGATTGAATGCTGAGAGATTAAACTTCAAAGCAATCAGCACTGAAAGCGCAACCCTGAATGAGGTTGCTGAAAGCGCAACATTGAATGAAGCAAGCCAAGGACAGGAGGTCAAAGAATCAAGACAGAGATAGACTATGGTACATAGAAAGCATTGCTAAATGCTGTGCTTGGATTTCCCGGTTGTCTAGCCAACAGTTCTCTGAATCATTCCCGTGAGTATGATGCAAAACTCATATGATGCTAACCTTCTTTGGATCAAGTTTTACTGGGGACAGAACTTCCAGGTGCAAGTTTCCTTATCAGAAAACCTGCATACTTTGGCACCAATACAAGAATTGCTAACAAAAGGCCTTTCTTCACCCGTTTGAAGTTAAGGAAGTGAGAAACTTTAGTCATGTTTCTAAACATCACCAAAGTCCACATGGTGAAGTTGCATTTTTCAAAACCAAAAGGGCAAAACTCTGTAGGGCAAGGGTCCTCAAACCTTTTAACAAGGGGGCCAGGTGAAAGGTGCCGGTGCTGGGCACGGGCCGGAAAGGTGGTGGCGGTGGTGTGCGCGGGCCAGCGCAGGGGCACAGGCAGTGGTGGCGTGTGCGGGCTCACACACTGAGGTGGGGGTGGGGCACACAGTGAGGGAAGGGGAGGCGCGGGCCGGTGCGGGCTGTGGGGCGGGCACACGAGGCAGCGGCCGGCTTGCTTGGAGATCATTTTCTCCGAGTGAGCAAACCGCTGCTTCCCCGCACACGGGCCAAGGTGGGCAGTGGCAGGCGTGTGCCTGGGTGTGCATGCATGGCAGGTCCGAATGGGCAGGGCAGGCTGGATCCAGCCCCCGGGCCGTAGTTTGAGGACCCATGCTGTAGGGTATGGAATGGACTCCCATGGGAGGTGGTTGAAGCCCCATCGGTGAGGGAATATAGAGTTCTTGGAATATTGTTTCTAGAAGAGATTTCATGTTCAATTCACTGAGTTAATTTAGTGAGGTTGTTCACATTTTCCTTCTAAGAAAGACATTGGTGTTGCTCTGTTGGTGTTGCTCTGCTTCTTTTATCTGTAGGCATTTTTGTGATTTTAGTATCTGCTCTCTTTAATATTTATGCTGTGAGCCACCCGAGGCTTTGTTGCGATGGGGGTGGCATAGAAATGTTTTAAATAAATAAATAAATTTGTTTAAACTTGCATCTTGGCTGCCATGAGACCATATGACTAGTGAAGGAATAAAAAATGCCACAATCAGAATAATTCTTCAAGGGAAATACCACTTTTGTCTGTATCCTCAATAGCATATGGATTAGAAACCTAAAAGTTACATATCCATATATGTCATTGAATGGGTTTTATTATCATTTTTCACTTTTTTTGGGGGGGGGGGAATATACTTCAAGATCTGTTTTCAATGGCGGCTCCCACTGATCCAGTGACTAATCAGAACATATTCTCTGTCAAACTGTCACTCTGATGTATACTTCACATCGCAGAGCTGGAAACAAGTACTGAGAAAAATTAGCCTCCATTTTTACAGACAGAAAATAAACTGAACAATACATTGCTGAATGTAGATATGCAAAACAAAGGAAAACTGTACACTATTTGAGAATTGGGCTTCCCAACATAGGACAGAGGTTTTGTGGCATTAAAAAAATAATGATGATTGCTACAAAAAATATTTACAAAATCTAGAATCTGGACATTTGAAGGACATAGTGTAAAGCTTTGTTTAGTCACAAAGTTCACTGTTTATTCTTTGCCAAATCACTTCCTGTCGGTCCGATCTATTTCTCCTTGAAAAGAGAGAGAGAGAGAGAACATGGAGCAAGAACTAATTCAGGGTTAGGCAATTTGTGGTCCTCCTGATGGTTTTGCCTACAATTCCTATCATCCCTAATCACAAGGTTGATGAAGGCACTTGATGAAGGTAAGGAATGGTGGAAAGTCTGGCCAAAACATCTGAATGATCACAAGTTTTCCACCCCTAAACTGAGCTTATATTGTTATTTTCCCATAAACCTTTTCCCAGCTGTATTGAATAACCTCTGCTGTTTTCTAACCAGCGAAATAAGAATGAAATATTCTTACTAAAAACTAAACTAAAAATAAAATAGAAATTACATAGTAATAATAAAATAAGGTGAAAGGAATGTTATAATTACTTGCTTTGGCAAGTCCCCAGGAAATAAAGGACTTCTAGAGTTCAATAATATTGGTAGCCAACCACAATGATGATCATAATAAATACAAGAGGCAAAAAAAATATGCATCAAAATAGCTCATTAATTTTATTCTCAGTTTTTGGATACTGCTCCATACACAGGGAGATGCCAGAGTAGTGAACAGTACAAAGTTAAAACAAATAAATTGTGTTTTTGTTTTTACATTCATTTTCTGTGTGCAGATACTTTTGTTTTATTTTCACATATAGAAACATGATTCCCTTATCTGCAGTCTGATATAATAAGCGTTTAGTCCTGTGATTTTGCTGAGTATGTAGGTCAACTCTTCATAAGTGATAAATAGGCAAAAGGTACAGTCAAACCGGTCTGGAAATATTTGATTTCATGGAATCTAGTCCCTCCAGAACATAAAGTCAGATACAGAACTCTGTTAATCAGTTTGAAAAAGATTCATTAGCTCATTTTGTCAAATCAAGCTGAGAAGCCCAACCTTTTCTAACGCTGGTAATTCATGCAGCGTATCTGCTTGTTGATAACCTATTCAATATAAACAGCTCCTGGTTACACATGGACGGCTAGGGAAGCACACTATAATTTTGCTAGGACAAAGCATTAAACCGATCATCATATGAGTTGCAGCGGGGTTACATTCCAACAGTTGAAGGTTTTAGTATGAAAGGATCGATCAGCTCCAGATCATGTCAGTTTTACAGGTGTTTATTAGCATGTTTGTATCATCCTGTTTCTACATTAATCTCCATTTTTAAATCCTCATGGAAATTTATTTATTTATTGCATTTATATATCACCCCAATAGCCCAGAGGGCTCTCTGGGTGGTTTACAAACATTAAAACCTCACCAATCCTAAACAAATAAATAAATTGGTTACAACATGATTGAGTATAAAATAACATGGTTAAATTGAATTAATTTAATAAATAAACCATTAAAATTAATTCACTTTAAAATATTGGTTGAATAAAAAGGTCTTGACCTGGCACCGAAAAGCATATAATGACAGCGCCAGGCAGACCTCTCTGGGAGCGCATTCCATAGTCGGGGCTCCACCACAGAGAAAGCCCTCCTCTGAGTACTCTGTCTCCTAACCTCTTTCAAAGAGGGTTCCTGGAGGAGGGCTTCTGCTGCTGATCCTAGGGGGCAGGAAGGCATATAGGAAAAAAGGCGTTCCTTTAGGTATCCTGCTCCCAAGCCGTTTAGAGCTTTATAGGTCAATACCAGCACCTTGAATGGAGCCCGGGCTTTGATGGGAAGCCAATGGAGCTGATAGATGACTGGAGTTATGTGAGAATAATGACCAGTCCCCAACAGCATCCTGGCAGCTCTATTTTGCACCATCTGAAGTATCCAGACCATCTTCAAGGGCAGCCCCACGTAGGGTGCATCACAGTAGTCCAAACGCATGTTTCAATATCTATTCATGTAAATGTTTCCTGAAATTTTAGTAAATAACCATTATTCTGAAATGGAAAGCCAACCATGTTGTGAAGCAATATCTACAATTGGTAAAGAGAGCATGTTAATTTCGTAGCATCCCTGTTGCATTTAGCTGCATCAGCTGTGTATCAGTTTGTGTTTTTCTGGGGTAATTGTCTTTTATTTTGAAAACTATCTCTCTTCCTGTGTTTTAAATAGCCAAGAGTAACACTGATAGTTAAACCTGTGGATCTTTTATGCATCCCTTTGTTAAAAGCAGCAATTCACTATCCTGTGAGGTTTAAAAAGTCAGACATCTGGTATCTCTGTGTGAATTTCTGTGACTAATTAGTCCTTGACTTGAGATTAGCAATGAGAAGGTGAGGCCAGAATCCCAAGCTCCTGCACTCATCAAACCTCTTTCTCATGCTCAGCCCTGGCCAGGAAACAAACCAAGCCAAAATCAGGCCTGTGGATGCTCAGAACACAAAGCATGGGAAATATGCAGTTCCTTGCACATAAGGGGACAAAGCCTGCACGTCCAATGCAGAGGCAGAATTCTGCTTACAGATCAGGGGCAATAGGCAGCACATGTTCAAGCTGGCCTCGCAGACTCACTTCCTGCTAAATACTCGCAAGAGTGCTCAGTGTGAGGCAAAGACAAGACAGACTGAGGAGGCAAGGCAAAGAAATCCAAGGGATTCCCACCCCCTCACATTGCTGCTTGGGATGTTTTATTATAGGACTTGGGTGTTTAGCTTTGGCCATGAATCAGCACGTGACCATCCTATCCATAGGATGCAGTGTGGTGTGGTGTTTATTGATGCTGGAATGGGACTTGGGAGATCCGATTTCTAGTCCCCAGTCAGTCGTGGAACTCACTGGGTGACTCTGGGCTGGTCACAGACTCCCAGCTCAACCTGACCTCACAGGATTGCTTTTATATGGATAAGATTACAAGGATGAGGAAAATTATGCAAGTTACGCCTTGAGGTCCTTGGAAAGAAAAAGGTGGGATATAAATATAATAAATAAAATAATCCAGATACAGAGAATTGTAAGGTTATAGTGTTTCTGGTATTAACAGAGAGTTTTTAGAAATAGAGGAGTCTGGGGTCAGGAATGTCTTTTTATCTTTCATCTTAGAATCACATGCAAATACCATGTAAATAACATTCTGTATCATTTTTATTTGATTTAAGAGTATGCAACAAGTACAAGTATATGGTAGTTGCAAACAAAACAGTTTAAAACATTCTGAATTTATCTAGAAGCATAGTCTTTAAGGATGAGAGCATTTTGCCCAATGATATATTTGAGCCACAGTAAATTTCTCCCTATTGTATATAAATGTTTTTTACATCATGCCTTACATTGGATTTTCTTTAAATTTTATTTTTTTAATAAACCAACCATGGAGCTTTTGCTATTGGACAGTAAATAAATATGGCAAAAGAACAACAACAACCCCTGTGTTTAAGAGCAAGGCCAGTTGATATGTGGTCGAAAATTCCAAAAAAAGCAAAGCCTTCTTTACACCCATTGCTCAGTGCCAGCAGGAAAATTTCCTCTGAGTCTTATTTCATCTAACACTGTAGCCTCTGACAGTGATAGATGCAAATCTCAGTTCTCCTGCACCTACCAACTGATCTATAAATTTAGTTTAACACTTCACTGGGATGGGGAGAAAATGTGGCTTTGTGATAAAGGTCTGACATTGTAGCAAGAATATAATTCTTCCTATCACACTGTAGGTTGAGTCTGACAGACTCGACCACTGATGTGGGATCTGGATAAGTTGCTTCAGCAAGCAGGTTGAACTTCGGGAGGCTTCTACTTCCTAATAAGCTTCTAGTGGATTTTTAGTTGCCATCATTTCCATTTGGAGTACTTTTTGGCCTTATTAACATACCTGTGTTGTCACTTATTTTCATTTTTACAAGTCACTGTGAATTTATTCAGAGAAGGCTATTACACTGTTCTGAGGGCATTTGCAGGTCCTCCCTAGAGCAAAGTATAAAGAAATTAAGGAACAACCAAGAGCTCTGTGTTAATATATGGGATGAATAAAGGAAAGTAACTTTATGGAGCACCATCTGGAACATCGCTGAGATATTCTGAAAGTGCAGCAGATTCATAGGGGTTTTTTTAAAGCAACTAAGAGTGGAATGATATGATTGATCTCCCAGAGCTAGAAATTCCTCAACTACCATTTGTTATCCTACACCCATCTCAGTTTTCTGAGGATGCATCTTCAGCCTATTCTACTACAGAGGTTCCAGAGAGGAAGAGAAATCAGGCAGACAGACATACAGATGTCCATAACTGTCATATTATTGCAGAGAATCATGTGCAGAACATAGTCTTTATGTGAAAAGATTAATGGCTTAGCTACACCTTCATTAGGGACGCAGGTGGCACAGGGGTTTAAACCGCTGTGCTGCTGGGCTGGTTGATCGAAAGGTCCCCGGTTCGAATCTGCACAACGGGGTGAGCTCCCGTTGCTCCATTCCAGCTCCTGCCAACCTTGCAGTTCGAAAGCATGTAGATGCAAGTAGATAAAAAGGTACCACTTTGGTGGGCAGGGAACAACGTTCCGTACACTTCGGTGTCGAGTCTTACCGGCTACATGACCACGGAGACTGTCTGTGGACAAACGCTGGCTCCCTCGGCCAGGAAACAGAGATGAGCACCGCCCCCTAGAGTCAGGCATGACTGGACTTAACATCAGGGGGAAACCTTTACCTTTATACCTTCATTATCCATGTCATTCCAACCTGGTAGTTTGTTTGTTTGTTTGAAGTGCAAGAAAAATGGCTGAGGGGGTGAGGGCTGATTCTACTAATTAAAGTGCTACTCCAAGTCCCACTTTCCTCTGCCTACTTCTAAGATTTACATTTTATTTGTTAAGGGTTGTGCATAGTTTATTATTCATTTTCATATATGCACTTCAGTATAAAAGAACTGCCTTCATTTTAGCATCTCAGTTAGGAAGCAACATGAGAAAAGGTGTTGCATGACATTCTTGACAGGTAAAACATTGTGCATCACTTTCTATGAGCAGGATGTTTCAAAAAGGAGTGGGGGAGTATCAGCTGTGTTCAACAATCATGTGATTTCGAAGCCAACAATCAGCTACCTGAGGTTACAAAACCATTTTACACTGTGATTGACTTTGGAGGGGGAAAATGGATGCCAAGAAGTCAAAGAGATTATTTTAAACATGAACTTGTCATCCTACATGATAGAAATCCTGTAATAGACTCCATCTTCCCAATATATCTGCAGCCTCCCAGCTGACAAACCACAAATGAATATCAAGGCCATTACCACATCCTGTACCTCTGGAAACAGAGCTAATATGCTGCTTTTTCAATATATGGCAGACATCCTATCGCCCGGGCAAAGTTCTCCATTCCTTTAATATTTAATGTCAAGGATTCAATATGGCTCCTTCAGTTCCTGTTTTGATGAATTCCGGCATGTATGCTAACAGTCCTAGAGAACCATAAAGCATTTTGTCATTATTGCCTGAGAATCAACTAAAAGGCATGAGAACAGTCATGAAAAATTCAGCTCAGGCTCTATATTTGGCTAATTTCAGAAAAAGTGCATGTAGCTGTAACCCATTTGACAATTGGAATCCTAGATAATGACAAGTCAGGCTGTGAAGCGATGGACAGCAAAGAAGGCCAGGGACATTAAATCAGCAAAAGAAAAAGACCTCCCAAACTGTTAGAAGCATCAGAGCAACAAGAAACTAGGAATCACCATCTGAATCTCTGTACTAAATGCAGAGAAAGTAAACCCAGCCATATTAGAAACAGTGAGGTAATCCAAGTCAGGTAACAAGTTTGAGATTTGAATCTGAGGCAGCAAATTATCTATTATGTAGATTGTCATTATATGCTTTTAAATTTTTTAGTTCTTTTTTGCTTCCATTGGATTTCAGCATCTGTATTTTCTGTCTTAGGTGCCAAAATCCTTTGCGTCATCCCTAGGTAACATCTTCCTTTTACCTTCTTTGTTTAATCGAAGGACATCTATTTCTTGGGAAAGCTAGCAAAGAACTAGGAATCTGGAAGTAAAATAAAGTTGTTTAAAATGATGAAAAAATTGTATGAATTAAGCTTCAGAACACTCTCTTTGAAATGAGAAAGGCTGGGACACTCTTTGTAAATCATTTAAGTATAATGGAATGAATCCAGTGTATTCTTTTTGTCTCCTTCAGGAAGCCGCAACTGCAGGGTTTGAAAATCCATTGCAGGGGGCAAGGATGATGAAGAAAGGACATTTCCAAGTTCCATTCGTTGCATTCTTGTTAGAAAGCAAGCAATGGAGCACGTAATCCCACAGCCCCATGTCACACCGAATTTAGACTTCCCACCTACAGTTTGTAAGATGAAACTAAACTAAACTAGCACTGGACCACTACTGAAATACCTCCCAGCATAGGGGCTTTGGAAAAGCCAAGGACTCCTCTTGCTGCAGTTTCACGCCATGCCAACCCATGACTGAGAGACCCAGGCTCAACCCCAGACTTGTGTTGTTATGAAAGATCAACCCTCTCAATTTCTCACATTCCCTTGTGGGGTTCTGCAGTAAAGTTCTTGGTTTCCTCTTCCAAGCAATTTGCATCAATATAGCTCCAGTGCTCTCCTACAATGGCCTGATAAGCACCCATTGAGACTCATTCCTCATTTCCTGGCATATCCAATGTGCTCCTGGCATATTTTCTTAGCCAATGTGGGAGCTACTTATCCAAGGGGGGATCCCACCTGGCTGGGGGCTATACCTAATTGATCCAATCTCTTGAAGAGCCAATTCTGTGGGAAAGGCCATGAAACAGGTTCCACTCACATGTCTGGAACTTTCCAGCACAGCCGCCTATGAATGGAATCTATTAACGGACACATTCCATTATAGATATATGGAATTTCGTCCCATATACACCTGGGGTCTTTGGGAAAACTGGGAAATCAACCAGGATGCATTTCCAATTGACTAGTATAAACATTGTTCAGGCTTTAAGATCCTAAGCTTCATCATCTGTTTCTCTTTACTAAAGGCCTTCTCTGAGTCCCCATGAAAGGAAGTGAGGTGCATGGCTGCTAAAAAGAGGGCTTTTTCTGTTGTGGAACCCCAGTTGTAATATGCACTTCTGAAAATGGTTTACCTCCCTTTTTCTGACCCCTATTTTCCCAGGATGTTCCATTTTTTGGTCTTTTTAAATTTTAAATCCTTAACTGTGCTTTAAATATTTGTACTCCTGCTCAGTTTCCCTTTGACTTTTACTTCCATTTTATAGTATAGTTTTAAACTTTTAGACTTGAACAGTGTATTTTATGTTTTATTTTATGGTTTTAATTGTTGTGAACAGCTCAGAAAGCTTCAGCAATTGGGTGTCATAGAAATGTACTAAGCAATATATATAAAGAATAATATAAATTGGGATAATTCTTTCCATTCAAGCACCATTCATTTCAATTGGGGTGGTGAGTTTTTCCCTTAATATTGTACAATGATTTAGTTACTATGCTTTCCCTGACACAGTAAACATCACTGCCACTCATGAATGGACAGGAATTAATGTCAAATTCAGGTTTTATTTCATGGACTTTAAGGTACACTGTAATAATGAATTAAATTGATTTAAATGAACATGTATGTTATATATAATTAAGTCATGTTCTTCATTTAACATCTCATTGAACAACTGGTATTAAAGGCTCATGGTAAGCATTCAGTCTCAAGAACGTCCTACTTCCCAGATGTGTAATACTCAAAAGGAAAAAGGGGGAAAAGATTACAGTATGATTTGCAGTAGCAAAGCTCAAATTGACCTAAATGATGTAAACAATTTGTTAACTTCACTTTGCAGCAATGAACATTATGAAATGATTTGGCAAAGAATACATGTTTGCGATTGAGTATTTTCTACAAATATCACCTGCTGGTTTGTATGCAAATTAGAAGATATGATAAATAACAAATAGCACAACATTAATTGTTTATTGATTAAATGAGGGCATTATAACTTTGATAAGAGGATATTATCCCTTTGTACCCTTGCATTGTTAGCCTAAATAGCTCAAATGAAATACTATTGTCTTAACACCTGTTTGCCCTCTGATACTTTCCCACATGACATAGATCTGTTAGGCTGTGCCTTCCTATCCAATTAAACACAGAACCAGATTGCATCTAACATGAAATTTCTGCAAACACAATATGTCGCCTGTATCTCAAGATGAGACCGTTACCTAATGAATTATTCATCGTAACATGTGCCACTGTGCCCTTCAAATGGCATCTGTAATTAGCAAACTTGCCAACAAGACTAGAAGATGAAGACTTCTAGAAGAATTCATCCTCTGACAACCCACTCCCTGTTGGAGGGATTAGCTATTTCATGCTCTGGATCACATCAGTGCCCGTAAGATTCATTGGCATTGGCACATTCAGGAACGCCTTGGCTATCCAAGGAATAAACAGGGCTGTTCAAAGCCCAGCTGCATTTAACGGAGTAGCGTTAGCCATTGATGGGTTAAAGCAAGTTACTGTGAGTCTATCTAATGCCTTAATCTTATTGCCACATGGTACTAGCCCATAGGCAGGTTGATGGAAAGGGATAATGAGAACCAATATGGTGTGGTGATTAGAGTGTTGAACTGGGGCTGGGAGATTCAGGTTTGTGTCTCAGCTTGGCCATTAATCTAACTGGGTGACTTTTGGGTCATTCTCAGACACTTGGCCCAACCTACCTCACAGGACTGTTGTTGTGAGGATAAAATATAGCTATGTAAACTACCTTGACTTCCTTGCAAGAGCAAAGCCAACAGGATAAATGCAAACTAATAAAAATAATGATAAACAGTGATCCCACTTTGTCACTGATTTTACAGCCTGTCACATACATGTATGCATGCCAAATCACCACTGCGGCATCTGCACCAGTTACCAGTTAGCTGAGTACGTTGAATTGTCAGATTCAACATAGGTATGTTGCTCAGAAGTCCATACCATACACAATAGATCTTACCCTGGTATCACCCATTTGGAATAGTTATACTTTTTGAGGATCTGCATGATGCATTCTGTGCAGGTGTCACCACTATCCTCTTGAGAACATCACTGGGCATGTGTAATGCAACGAAGGGCCCATGTCTAATGACCACTGATGACGGTTGCTTGATCATCAATAAACTACATCATACCTCTATGACCCATAGGCATAACAGCAGAACAGTAGTAAAGCAACTCTAAAACACAGATATCTAAAATAAAGTAAAATTATCCTCTGTCAGTACACCATTTTTAAAAAATATTGTCTTTTTAAAAATACTTACCACTTAAAAATACTTAAGTTTAAGACTGATATTTAAAAATATCAGTCTTAAACAAAGAAAGCCTTTTTCCATACCATAAAAGCCTGCACGAATAAGTAGGTCTTTAACTGGTGCCTAAATGGCAACAGCTTGGCAGACTGCAGGTTAGTATTTTAAAAAGTAAATAGCAGTTTAGAAATTAATTGCATACATTAAATAATCAAAACTGGTGGATGAAAAACTATTTGCAAAGACGCACAAAGGTGCAGCTATCTCACATTGTAAGGTGTAGGTATGCCACACTAAGAATGCAATTAGGTTGTACTTTAGCTATTTCTAGAATTGTTACAGATGATGACACTGATGTATTACAGTTCTTTGTAAGTTCTTAAGGACTTTCCTTATAGGTTCAAGTTTGCCAGATTCCAAATTATTGTACTGCCAGAACGGTTTTACTGGTGCTTCGGCACTGTTCAGTAGGTTATCAAGCGCATATGCCCTTTTTGGCTGGAGACATGAAAGCTGGAAATTCACAGTTGCTGTCCTTGTATGTGCATTCATCTCTGGCCACTGGATTCTGCAGGGCCTGTAGGGCCTTCAGACTGATAATAGCAAGATAATTTTTTGATATCACAGGCAATGATGACTCTGTCATTGAATGATGTACCAGCTCCAGAGGCTGAGATGAAGCTCTCCATGCAACCAAGCAAGTGACTAGATGGTTTTCATAACCCTCTCCAATTCAGTTACAATTGCAGGCAAAGAAGAACTATCAGTGAGACACTGAGATAAATTTTAAATACTCAACTAAATTTGTATTCCAAGCTGAATTTCTACCAAGTGTGGCAGTATCATAAGAATAAATGGGTGTAATTATTGGATACAAAGAAACTCTGTGAATCTGGTTGGATCCAGCTGCAGTAGTTGAGGAACAAAGAAAGGTAGAACATCAAAGATCCAAAGCAAGACCTAACAATACTGCCAAGTCGATGAAACATAGCATGGGATTAATTCTTTTGTTGTTTTTCTTTTTGTTTCTATAACTATATATAAATTGCTTTTGGTACCAGTTGTTTAAAAAGGAAACATATATTTCTTTTACTGTTTTAAAGACAGCAGAAGCAGAAACCTGGGATAGCGAGAGATTCGTATTTTCGGTGGATGAGACGTTAACTTTCTTCCAGAGACACCAAGGGACAAACATCTCATCACAGATGTTCTGTGCAGAAGCACTTAGGCCAGCAAAATAGCAACAGAGTGGAGTTAAATTTTAAAACAGATGCTGCTGTGAGAGATCTGGGACCTCTATAACATTCTATATTGTAGCAGACACCAGGTCCCTGGAAATGTAATCAGATCTAAACAACAGGACAAGATTAAGACAAATTTATAAAATAAAGGAAAAGGTAACTACAGATTTCAGTTATGAAGTAAAGGGAAGTCAGTACATACAACACTGATGTCAGAATAAAGAAATGCTTGCAGTACTTAAATAAGTAAAGGTTTAATAAGTAGCTACACTTACTCCCACAGTGAGTTTGTCTTCTTCCCCCAACTCCCAGAGGTGTCCCTTAGGGAAATACAAATACAATATGTGCATGGAATAGCATCTCAGCAATCTAAACTACTTGGGGGAAAAGTATACATTTACACATGAACAACAATGCATCTGTGTGCACAGTACACAAAAAGCACACCTCAAACAAAACTAGAAGCTCATGCAGAAACAGAATAGCCTGAGCTTAATAGAACAGAGATGGAGTGATTTGTCCATCCCTAAGCATGGCGTTGAGAAGAAAGGACTCCCTGGAGAAGACCCTTATGCTGGGAACAATTGATGGCAAAATAAGGGGGATGGCAGGGGATGAGGTGGCTGGATGGAGTCACTGGGGCAGTCGCTGTGAGCGTAGGTGGACTCTGGGGGATGGTGGAGGACAGGAAGGCCTAGAGGAATGTTGTCCATGGGGTTGCGATGGGTCAGACACGACTTTGCAACTAACAGCAACAGCAACAACAAAGCACAGTGTGAACTTCAATGGTGCCACATTCTGAAATCAAGAGATGGCTTCCATGTAGACCAGAGAAGCTGTTTGCTCAAGGCCACGTGGTGAATTCAAGGAATAGCTCAGGTCTGAGTAAGGTTTCTTCTGTCACTTGGGTGCAGAGTTCAAGAGAAGCCATCAACAATTGCATCTAACAGCATCTCTTTAGGAAGTGAGCAGGTAACTGGCTGCGGAAAGCATGGCCCTTTTTTTAGATGATGAAGCTGTGGTATGAGTGCTTTGATTGGCTGGTTTTTAAAGTAGATTTTTATGTTTATCATGACATTTGTCATTTGTTATTAACCCAAATGTGGGGGACAGGGCTATTCACTTTCTAGAAAAGATGGTATAGCAAGCCCATGGGACAGAACATAATATCATGAATGGCCAGCCATTAATAGTTGCTGTGAGGTCAAAATGGAGTAGAATCTTGTAAGCATGAGAACTTGTGTCTTGCTGGATACTTCTCACAGCCTTTAAGTATTTATTAATTCCATTAATCCCCTTTTCTTCCCTGAGGAAACTCAACAGTATAAGAAGGTTCCCAGGCAGTCTCCTCCTTAAGGCCAGTTTAAGAACTGCATAGCTTCTGAATCATGGGCCTAAGCTGTGGAAACCTTTTCAAAATGGCTAAAGGGATATTATGGGCAGAGTCCTATCAATTCTACCTTTGATGCATGTGATCCTCAGCATTGGGACTTTAAATAATCCTATGTCAACCCCCTGACAACAATGTAGGGAAGCCATAGGATACTGCCCCAAGTTGGCCTTAGAATTTCCTTGAGGGGTGGGATGTCACTCCAGTAAGTCCTGAGTTCTCATGGGAGTAAAAAAAGAGGCAAAATGCAAGCTTACAAAAATCTCACATGAGGAAAATTTTGTTGAAATATGAAATGGACTAAATTTATACTGCTGAGTACATCAGAATATGCACATTGCACTTTAGATGCTCCAAAATGATAACAGGAAATGGTTCAGAAAATGTTGATATTTAAAGAAGAAAAAGAACAGAATAACTAGAAGACCATGGAGATAACCCCAAACTTACAACAGAAAAGGGAAATGTAATAAGACACAGGAAATTATGATCCTAACCTTTGCTAGACTACGATCCCCAGCGTATTTCTGAAGATAATGAAATATCTGAATATGAACAGTGTTTCATACAGAGTAAATCTTGGGTGAGAAATCTAATACAATCTTAGAAGAGATATCACCAATATTAAGTTATGAGCAGATACACGAGGTCAAATCTAACTTCACCTGTATCCATAGGACTGCAGGACAATAGTTAGCACTGTTTGTTGGGCTTTAAGATACAGTAGTTTAAAATGGCATTGCATTAGCAGCCACCATGCGCATATGTGAGCTGAAATGCTGGATTTAAAAGCAACTCACCAACATGCCCCTCTCTGGCACAGAGTCAGACACTGTTGCATTAATTCTAAACAAATAAGTGAACCCATTTGAAATTGTAATAGAAGTACAGTTCTTACAAACCAAAAAAGCCTATTTTAAGGTTATACTTTCTACAGTTCCGTTGTTAAGAAAAGCTGTCGGGCAGAATGACCTTATGCAGCAAAGGGTCAATGGGGTCATTCGCAGTTCTGAGGTCCAGCTTTGGAGTTCTGCACTTGAATTCCCCTCTCCCACTGCAGCCACCACCATGGAAAGAACCCTGTTAGCTGGTCTCCAAGGTCAGAAGACTAATCTTGGAGAAGGGTGAAGAGGCCATTCTGTAGGGAAAGGAAAGCGATTACGCTGCATTACAACTTATCCTGGCACTGCTCCAGCTTCCCACTTCCTGTACGAAGCACCTCAGCCAGACAGCTGAAATCAGTTGAAACAGGTTGCCTATTTAACTGATTTGCAGGGTGGGAGAAGTGCAGAGCTGACTCAGGAGACCTGGGTTTTAGTCCTTTCTCAACCACCGGGTGACTTTGGGCCAGTCACAGCCCAGCCTCCCTCAAAGGGTTGTTGCTGTGAGGATAGGATGGAGAGGGAGGAAATTATCTAAACCACCTCAAGTTCCTTGGAAGACAAAAAGGTGGGATATAATTAAAACAAAGCAAACAAACAAACCAGTTCCCTGGGTTTGGAGTTTTGTGGACATCCTATTTAATTGCACCTTTCATTCCTTATATACATGGGCAGTGGTGCAGGGTGAGCTCACAGGATTGTGGCGCAGTCTCTCCCTGCCCTCTTTTTACTCTACAGCAGGCTTATGTGAGGCCTTAGAAGCACAGCGCTTTTATTAGTGCTTAATGGGAAACAAAACAGTGTGCGTAGAGAGGGTGCCCATCACTTGCTCAGTGCCAGCTGCTCAAATAGATCTGTCCTGTTCTGAGGATGTGGAAGAAGGGGAGGCAAGAAGACTCTGAAGTTTCAAGGCTACCTAGTGATGTTTCTCAGGCATAGCATAAGAACAGCCTGCTTTGGAAGGGGCAGAAGGGAGCAGGTGCACCCAGGTGCTTCACCTTAACAGGAGCTAGAGGTATTCCCTCTAGGGCAGAGATGAGTAATGTGTGGCCTTCCACTTGTTACCGGGCTTCAGCTTCTATCAACCCTAGCCCACATGGCCAATGGCAAGGGATGATGAGAGTTCAGGAAAATACAGAGGGCCACGTTTCCCACCTATGCATTAGGGTAAAGTACCACTGAATACAGCCCTGTATTATTAAGAAATTCACCTTGTCATCTATTAAATTGCTCACTATTCTTGAATGTATAGTAGCACTGAAACATTCACAACAGCCATAAAGTTAAATATTTCTTTTTAAAAACTTGAAAGTAAAAACAGATCTCATTGAATGTATATAACTGAAGAAGATGTCTTTAATGAGCCTATTCAGAATTTTAAAGTGGAGTTTACTGTGGTTTTCAAAATTGATGAATTTGGGTGTTCCAGTCACATTTCATCTGTGCATCCTTGGATGGCTCTGAATATCTTGGATGGATTTCTAAGATCATTGACCCTGCCAGTGTAAGGCAAGAGTGGCTTTGATAAGTTTTCCAGCCTGACTGTGTGTGATAAAATGGCACTTCAAGCAAGGACACAAATGCAATCAATAAATGTATAACTAAAAGCAGTGACTGATTTCAGTTCTGCAGAGATGCAAGGACTAGAATAGATGGCCTTCCTGCCGTGAGAGTCGAGCATATCGTTATTGGCTGCTTTTCAGCCAATTAAGATCAAGTGCAGGGCATCACTAGTTCTTCCCATCCAACCACAGTGCAAATAAAAGTCATAATATCAACAGCAGTGTTGATTTATGAATCCTTCTTCCCCATACTCCACCCATGGACCACTGTGGCTTTATAATAGATTAACACTGCAGTTCTATCTATGTTTACTTAGAATTATGGTTCCATGAATTCAGTTGACTTACTCATGGACATGAGGACATAGGATTTTGATTAATTCATTCATTTCCCCATAGACTTGCAGAAAATATTCATTTCAGGCACCAAATATTAAGGGATCTTACCCACCCCATGCCACAAGCTTTTTAGATGCAATTTTAATCCTGTTGTTTTATGCCAGTCTTAAGAGGTTTTTTAACTGATTATTTATACATTTGGATTGTTACATTCTTTTCATAACCCTCTGGAAATCTGATGGAAGAGCAATATGAAAAATGTATAATAAATAATGCTTAAATTTTTAAAAGATCCAAATAAGGATTTTTCTAAATGACTCACTTTGTGTAACTGTCTCTCATAGCTCTGAAATGTCACCATTCCTTCTCTTTCACACTTGTGATGCTTAAGAAAGCAAAAGGTTAGAGACTGCATTGCCCTAAGCAGCTCCTGGCAAACTGAGGCGAAAGCATGAATGGAGGTAGGCATCAGGTCATAAGGAACATGCATGGTGATGTTAACTGAAAGGTCTTTCAAGGAGCATGGAGGGTTGCAGTGTGTTTAAATCATTTATGGTGTCAGCAAATCTCAGAACCAGGAGAATATATATTCAGATTCACACAGAAGATGCTACTCAGTTTCTGCAGTTTATTGGCAGGACACCCTGGGAATCCTTCTCTGACAGAAAATAAAACAGTAGTCAGTATACTGAACATGCTATGATCTTCCAGAGCACAGACCGAATTTTTAATAAGTTGGGGGTCATGTACACAGTTTCAAGGCAGTGATGAGATTCTGGATGGGTGAGAAGGTGAGGACAATGGAGAATAATACAGAAACATCAAGAAATCATTATACGCATCAGGAAAAACATGACCCATTGAATGCTTGAGTAACAGATAACAAATAAAACAATCAGGAGTAACAGAAAGCTAACAGGTTTCAATGTTTTAGTTTTTACAATCAGAGATGCAAAACTCCTTAAGACAAAGCATGAGCTGACTAGGTGTTTTTACATTGCAAAGGTAGCTGTCCCAAGCTTGCAACATTTTTTCAGTTCTGTATTTGCTGGACAATCAGGAACTTATCTGAGAGCAAATGAAGCACTGGCATAGCTTGGAGCTATTTCTTTTTCCCAGAGAAGGAACTAGGAAGAAAAAACCTTGCAGATTGGGAGGTAAAGAGGACAGGTGAGGTTCTCCATATTTTAGCATGTAAAACTTAGAACTTTTATGAGGGCAATTTTTATGAGGGAAAAAAATACTTTGCTTTTATGCAAGAAGCCCAAGATATACCAGCCAGAGACTGGTGTAAAACATGAAGGAACTCTTGGAATTAAAGAACACTGAACTCAAGATTTTTGTTTAGTGTTAGAACAGAATGCACCTCAGAGTCATTCCTGACAAAATCTCACTCCTGCTTGCCTTAAGCCAGATGGCAAGAAGTTTAGGTTCAAAGGCACTCAGCCTGTGGGATACATCGGGCCCTTCCAAGGTTACCCAAAAGGCCATACCTCCTTTGAGAACTACCCATTTTCCTGATCTTTTCATGGTTTTCCAGATTCGACACAAGATTTTTCACATTCACAAAAATGGTACTCCTGTAAGAGTTTTAAACTAAAATAAGCTATATTTTGGGACTGCGCCCCCTTCCTTGCCTTTGGCTTTGCTCACCATGAGAATTCAGGCCCTTAGAACTTGGGCTGAAAGATGTTCAAGACCCCTTCCTTAAGCTTCCTTCTCTGGCATCAGCAGCATATTTTAGGTGGTGTGAGAGTCATTTTGTTGCTGCTAGTGATAACTCTACCATCAGAAATCCAGGCTGATCTACCACACATCATCAAAAGATCCATTATCCATTTATCCATGTTATCCATTTTCTGCCCACTCCTTAATGAGGTAAAAATAAACCTGCATGAAGGAAGCAATATTGAAAGGGAGTCCTACTTTGGGCCCTGGCTAGGTGTTATTCTTCCTGGAAACTTGAGAACGCCAATCGTTTGAATACTATAGGAATCAAATATTTTAGAACTTGCAAAGTGTCTCAGACTGGCACTCATTAACACTGAAAACAAATATAATGTATAATTTGACTGGAAGAATGCCTTTCTTTTACTCAGACTGCACGTAGAAAAGTCTGGCTAAGTAAGCTGACCATATTGTATTAGTGCAAATTCAATGAAAATGCCTTGACATTTAGCCATTTTCCATTGACATTAAGTTTCTATTGGATAGAAAGGCCATGCTTTCAGGGAGCAATGCAAGTTTAAAAGCAAAGCAAAATCTGGCATATAGTATTATCTTCTTATGTCTTTCATATTCATATTTCACCTCTAATCTTCAGATTATTTACTCCTAAATTTATACTGTTCTGATTGTCATGGCTGCAAGGCCCAGAAGGGCAGTATGGCTGCGTCTAATCACTGCCACCCATTTAGCACCACTCAGGCAGTGCATGTAGCTTGGGGAATGCTACACACATGGGTAACGTTTGCTCCCCAGATTTGTAATTAGTACATTTGTGATCTGCTTGAAAGTGTCTCCCAGAAATTTATTTATGCTGACAATATAAATCTTACAGTCCAAAGAACCAATTTCACTGAAGTAGAGGATATTCTTTCTCAAGAAGTTGGATGACTGATTCAAAAAATGGTGTCTTCAACCAAGCCCATAAAAAACCGCAGTAGCCACATTCCATCTCAGCTATAGGCATGCTAACTACCAGCCTATGGGGAAGATTCAGAACCATATTTTACAGTGTAATAACTCCCTTAAGTTGCCTTGGACATATCACTGACCTTCCGACAACACCTGGCAAAACAGATGCAAAATTGAAAAGCTTCAATGACCTATTGAACAGACTGACTGGAACATCCTGGGGTGCTGATGCCGACACCTTGCAAACAACAGCTTTGGCCCTGGTTTATTCTACATATTGTGCCAGTGCATGGATTAACAGCTTCCACACCCAAACGGTTGATGGCCGACTCCACCAGACAATGCATCTCTGGCATATTGCATCCCACCCCCATGCACTGGTTGCCGGCACTCAGCAACATTACGCCCCCAACATTAGAAGATAACATGCTCTTGATCAGTTGTGGTCAAGGATGCTGAATAACAAGGCCTCCCTATTCACCAGGATATCACACAGACCTTCCCAAGGCTGAAATTTTGCAGACCAGCTTGGAAACCAGCCATTTATCTTACATCTACTCAGTTCAATCCTAAGAAAGCCTGGAGAGAGGAATAGTCCAAGTTGCCTTATTGCGGCTGATCCTTCTTCCAAACTTTTTGGCTATAACCTGCCTCACTCTGGACGGAACTGACTGGAAGGAGTGCCTCTGCTCTGTATCAGTGGGGATGGACAGATTCTCCTTGTTGCGACTGTGGTGCCAATGTGCAAACTATCAAACTTATTGTGCAAGAATGCCCAAGACGTGTGTTTCCAGGCTCCTTAGAAGATCTGTGCAAAGCAACACCGGAGGCAATTACCTGGTTAGCTGGACTAGACATCCAGTTATGAGGCTACAGATGTACCCCTGCAGAAGTTTTGTATATATCTGTGCATATCATGTGTATATATTTGCTTTTTCTCTTGTCATGAACTCATCATACGCTAAATAAATAAATAAATAAATAAATAAATAAATAAAACTCCTAGATTGTAACATTAGTTTTAGTTAGATGCAAGTGTAGTTGTTGAGAAGAAAATACTAAGCTGTTTGGAACATCTTCCTGAGGTTCTGTGTGTGAGCAGGTTGCAACCAGCCAATATCTATCAGCCCTGCCAGTCAAACAATGTTCTGTCTCTGGTAATCATTCCACTCATAACATCCAACATACTTACCTGGCTCCATCCCTAAACAGAGGTCCTCACCTGGGTACCATTATTCTTCCCAACCTGCCTTCCACTGACATTGTTCAGAGGAACAGAGTATTTGGAAATCAAAGGCAGCAACCCAAAATTTAGCCATATAGTGAGCAAAATTATTTTTCTTTGTTTTGGCTAGCATGTGCTAGTGTAAACCAGTGCCCACACAATATAACTATTAGTACTATCATTCATTTCATTTCTGTACCGTCTCGCAGTTGAAGAATTCTGGGTGGTGTACAACAATCCATACAAAACAGACAATAAAATAAAAATTAAAAAAATCAGGAAAAAGGTTTTAAACAGCTAAAAACTGACAATAGCAAAGGATGACTCTACAAAATACATGGGGTAGATAATTCCCACAAGCCCCTGGATGGCCAAGTAAGTCTTTAAAGGCCCCAGAGAGGGGGCATCTTAACCCTGGGCCAAAAACATGGCAAGTTCTGCACCACCTGGGCCAAAGTCGGAGAGCGTTTCATAGCCTACGTAGCTCCACAGCAAAAGTCAGGGATTTGCCAACAAGTTTCAGCAAGTGCAGTGCCAAGATTTAAATACAACCCTTTATTCTTGCATAGAATTTGACCCTATATTGAGGGAGGTGGGTGGGTTAAATCCTTGCTAAATATTGAGCACCTTATGCAGTGTTCAGCACATGCGGAAGTAGCTGTGCAATTCTTTCCCCCTGAATCCGCAGAGCAGCCCTTTAGAACAGGCAAGGTAAATGAGGCCAAGTGCCCTAATCACAGGATGAAAGAAAATTTTCCTGGCCTGGGAAAATGCTGGTAGAAGAGCTCCAGAGAGGGATTTTCCTGCAACAAGTGGCAATTCCCAGGAAACAGCAAGCACAGTGGCTCCTTCCACAGGGAATTGATTTCTTTTTTTCTAATATCCAAGTTCAATATGCACAGAACGTTTCCAAAATGTATTTTGAGTAGATAATCTTCCAGTCACAATGGAGTATGAACCATCTCTCTCTCACTTACACACACAGAGGGAGAGAGGGAGGGAGGGAGAATGGTATCCAGCACAGCTGCTGTGCTTACACAATTGACATAGCATTAGCCTAAGTCTCCTCTTCAAATACTTTGGCCACCTAATGAGAAGGAAGGACTCCCTGGAGAAGAGCCTAATGCTGGGAACAAGAGATGGCAAAAGGAGAAGGGGACGGCAGAGGATGAGGTGGCTGGATGGAGTCACTGAAGCAGTTGGTGTGAGCTTGAGTGGACTCCAGGGGAGGGTGGAGGACAGGAAGGCCTGGAGGAATGTTGTCCATGGGGTCGCGATGGGGTGGACATGACTTCACAACAAGCAACAACAACAACAACAACAAAGTCTCCTCTAGTGCAATGCCCATAGCATAAGGTAGCACGAAGGGGTTGGGTTCTGTCTCCACACTTATCAGGCTGCCTTATGTAATATGTGCTTATGGCATATTGCTGAGAAACAACTGAATGATCAGAGAAAGTGAGATATCTAGCATCCCAAGAAAAACAATTGGATTAAAAGTCCTTAACTTGATGTTTGACAATTACTACTTTCATTCTAAGTACAATGACCCAGAAGTTAACCTCAGGGACTTCTGTGGGAACTCCTAAACTTTGGCCTGCCACCTCTTCTCCCCAAAAAAGTGTAATAATGAAAAAAGTGATACCATCACATTATTCAGACCCTGCTCCCTCTCCACATCATTGGCTACCAAACGAATAACAAAGGAATGAATGCGTAACAGGATATTATCCCATAGCACAATTCATCACAGCAGGCAAAGAGCAAAGGAGGAAGACTTAGATTTGAGACTTAATGGCAACAGACCATTATTCTTAGTAAGTACACCTTAGCTACACCCTTCTTCTTCAGCTTGTACCTATTTTTCCTCTACAAAGTGAAATGAAAATAGCTATGAATTCTAGTAAGCACAAAAAATTGTTCCAATGATCATATAGTTCTTTATTGCTGTCTAAAAGTGTAACAGCATCATGCAAACCTCTCACTGTTAATGAGGAAAAATATTTCTGAATGTCAAATGTACCATCTGCAGTTTCCTAATTAAAATTATCTGGAGAGTTACTAACGAACATCTCCAGTGCCTTAGTGCTTATAGCACAATTTTACTAAACCTTATTTGAAGTTTTTATTTTTTTTTGAAGAAGAACTATAAATGAGAGGTTGGGGAACTGTTAACATAAACCCTAATTGTCAAAGAAATATTGTTCATTTTTAGGTTCATCATTACTGTATGTTACTGCAGCATCAGCAGGAAGCACCATGTAGCTTAGCACAGCCGTTCTGACCCTGCAGATGTCTTGCACTACAACTCCCAAGATGCTCAAGCTAGCATGACAACCTGTGGCATGATGGGAGTTGCAGTTCAATACACCTGGAGGATACCAGGTTGGGGAAGGTTGACCTAGCTTAAACTAGGTAAAATTTTAAAATCTGACCTGCCATGTATGTGCAAGCAAGGCAGAATAACACTTCAGCCACCACTGAATTTTGCCCAAAAATGAAATAGAAAGCAGAATAACATATACTGGAAGATGCAATTTGAATAAATTGACTTTATGCACTCTCAATTAACAGTAAATAGAACTATATTTGTACTACTACTTATTCTTTTCAAGTACTAACAAGATAGAACATTTTCATCTTTGGAGTTCCAGCTTGCTGTTAATGGGCATTTTAATTTTGTGCTATCTATAGTCCTTGTTTCCCTTTTGTATTACAGATTGGTATTGCAGATATTTACATGCCTTTTAATAGGCAATAGATCAATGATTTACCAACAAATCTTTAATTCATGCTCTCTTTTTCTCTTGCTTTGTAAATGTTAAATGTGCCTTGCCAGAAAGTGTCCAGAAATGCATTTGGAAGATTCTGACGTGCTCCAGCAAACAGCTCCAGAAAGGATAAAGCACTCCAGAATCTGCTTGTTTCCAGATTCTTTGGCATGACTTATCTCTTTCTTTATTTCTAAAATGTATGAACTGCCTAGCATGGTGTGCACAACATTAAAACAAATAAATCTACTATAAAACCATACAATTAAATGTTACAATTCAAATTAAAACAAGAACAATTCAAAGTTTAAAACAAATTCATCCAGCAAACAAAACAATCTATTCTGTTTAAAAGGGAATTAAGTTTAAGACTGTGACATAGGAACATGCTTGGACAATTTTTTCAGCTTATTAACAATAAGAAAATGAAGTCAGCACCAGATTTTTATATATTTAATATTTATTTTTAAATTGTAAACTCTGTATATATGAGGGACTGGGGTCTTATGAAGAAAGGTTGATAGGGATAAGTCTCTTTAGCCTAACAAAGTGATGATTATGAGGCGATACAGTAGCCATCTTCAAATATCTGAAGGAATTTAATGTAGATGTTCTTGAGTAATAGGTTCAACTTAGAACAAAGGAGATTTTTAATTAATTTAATTTTAATTTAATTATAACATTTCTATGCTGTCCTTTGAAACAAGCCTCAGGACAACTTACAAACAATAAAAATAGTGGTATAAAATAGAATTAAAATATTCAATAACACAGTATAAACAACAATTCATAAGTAACGAAAAAGAATAAAAGGAAAGAAAGAAGAAAAAGAAAATGTGACTGTATAAAATAATAATTATTAATAAAATTATTGATATTATTAAAATAGCGGTTAAATAAAAAGGTATTTACCTGGCGCAAGAAGGAGTACAGAGTCGGCACCAGGCAGATTTTGATCAAACACAAGGAAGAACTTGGAAGCTCAGGTGACAGCGGTAGCGAGGAACGCCTTCCTTCAGCTTCGGCTGATTAATCAGCTGCGCCCCTACCTGGAATACGACTGCCTGGCGACGGTGACACACGCGCTGGTGACTTCCCGCCTAGACTTCTGCAACGCGCTTTACGTGGGGCTTCCCCTGAAGACAGTCCGAACACTTCAATTGGTGCAAAATAGAGCTGCCAGGTTGCTGACGGGGACGGGGCGTTATGCTCACATGACTCCAGTCCTCCATCAGCTTCACTGGCTTCCCATTGAAGCCCGGGCCCAATTCAAGGTGTTGATTATGACCTACAAAGCCCTAAACGGCTTTGGGTCCTGGCTACCTGAACGAGCGCTTACGTCCGTATATGCCCGACCGCCCTTTGAGATCTGCGGGAGAGTCCCTTCTCCGGGAACCCTCCATGAAAGAAATTAGGAGAGTAAGTACCCGGAGGAGGGCTTTCTCTGCGGTGGCGCCCAACCTATGGAATTCACTCCCCAAAGAGGTCCGCCTGGCACAGTCGTTACTGGTTTTTCGGCGCCAGGTAAAGACCTTTTTATTTAAACATCATTTCAATTGTTAAAACATATGATCTGGCCTGGGCAACTTCTTCTTCCTTCTCTTTCTCCTCCTATATTTTTATTTTATACTGATAATTTTAATTTTGTATTTGTAAATCAATGTATTTTTTGTATTGTTATATTTAATGGTAATTTATTATGTACTATTGTATTTCAATGTATTTTATCATGTTGTAAGCCGCCCCGAGGTTTCGGCAAGGGGCGGCATAGAAATGTTATAATAATAATAATAATAATAATAATAATAATAACAACAACAACAACAACAACAACAACAACTTCTTGATGGTATAAATTGTTTGACAGTGGAACTGTCTGATAGATGGTCTTGGAAAAACTTGGTTTTCCTTCACTGGGGCTGATCAAATAGAGGTTGGATGCCCACCAGTCAGGGATTCTCTGACTGCAGATTTCCTCCATCACCAGACAATGGCAGACTTTTCAGAACCCTTCCAGTTTTGTAACTCTATGTTCTGAAATATGCATGTACACTGGGAATGCAATCCTGGTGCTTTTTATATACAAAATGATTTAATCCATATATTCTGAAGGCATATTGTGAATCGAGACTTTGTATTTTGTTGTGTCAAAATTTGTGGTTCAAAACTTATAGCAAATGATATTTAAAATGTGTACTTTGAATATATTCAAAGGTGTGCATTTTTAAAGCTTTTTCTTTTTTAGAAATATGTATTTAAATGCATCGTTGACTGAGAATTTCCATACAGTTTTTAATTAAGTGGATTAATAAGGAAACAGGATGGAACAGGCTCATGAGTGACCATTTCAGAAGGTGATGCAACTCAGAAATACGGTGATGCATCCATTCCCAATATTTGGATTGAATGGTCCTAATTTGACTTTATGTCCATTCCATGTGTTCCTTGGTATGTCCATTCTGTTCCATTTCTCTACAGGTTTTAAAAAAGGGAATCCTTTAAAAATCCTAAAAGTCTGGATTTACTTCCTTTAAAAAGAAAATGCATAAATGGTACATTCCAGGTGATCCAAGAAGTAATGTGCTTCTTTTTTAATCCTTTCTTACAGAAAATAGTTGCCCACAGCAGCAAACAGGCATGTCCTCAGCGAGACGTGTTGAAGATAGGCCTGCAATTCTGCTTGGAAGCAAGGGGACTTATTTATTTATTTAGGGAATTTCTATGCCACCCCATTTGCCGAAGCCTCAGGGCGGCTCACAAACATAAATAAATAACATCCTATAAAATAATATAAATTAAGTTGCCCTGGCCAAAGAATAAAATAAATAAATAATATTAACAATTAAAATAATGTTTGAATAAAAAGGTCTTTGCCTGGCACCGAAAAACGAATAACGATGGCGCCAGGCGGACCTCTCTGGGGAGCACATTCCATAGATTGGGTGCCACCACAGAGAAAGCCCTCCTCTGAGTACTTCGAATTTCCTTCACGGAGGGTTCCTGGAGAGGGGCCTCTCCCACTGATCTCAAGGGGCGGACGGGCAGGCATATATGGACGTAAGCGCTCCTTCAGGTAACTTGAAGGACTTGACAATATATATGGACTTGATGATAGGCCACCCACCACTGAGGGAGATGTATGTGTGGGCCATGGGAAGCATGGCTGCTGTCATGAGGACAGGCATGTTCTAACTCTACAATCTCCCTAAAACTCGCAACATGTCATTAGGTCACTACCCCTGGGAAGAACTGATTTTTTAGCATGAAGGTGCACTTACCACTGAATACCCCAAGAGTATAGAGAAAAAGGAGGGGAAGGGGGAGGAGAGCAACGCTTGGCTCAATAAAATCAGGTAAGGTTTCCAAAGTGGACCCATGCCCAGTTGGCATATTAATGAAGACCATTTGACTTCTTGCTGAAATTCAAACTCACCAAATTCCTCCCCCACTTTCCTGGTGATGGAATGAACTAAATAATTGTTCAGCAAAGTAAAACATCACAAAATTGTGTATGCACTGGAGGAAGAGGAAAGGGATGCTCTTACCTTATGTGCAAAGAAGCGCAAAGTCAGTCCCATGTTAGACATGGCTAATAGGTCTGAAAATGGAGTAGGTGGAATTGTGTCTGTGTGTGTGTGAGAGAGAGAGAGTGAGCGAGAGAGAGAGAGAGAGAGCGCAGGATTAAGGATTATTATTTTTCCATTAAGTTAAAACAGCAGAGCATGGCACAGTGTTCAGTACAATTGTGTTGGTTACACCCTGTGTAAGACTGCAGTATTTAAGCCACCTCACCGGCCATGGGATGCCAGCACACATTAAATACCCTTTTGTAATTTTCTTAAGAACAACCGTTGATTAGAGCTCTGCTTTATTAGACCAATATCCATTTCCTAGCTTTGCAAACTTCTAGTTATAGCAACACAGCTTATCTGGCAAACTCACTGCATGGGGAATTTCTGGCCTGCCTGTTTGTCACTGGAATTAATACAGACCCTTTGTGAGCATCACTCTCTATCACATGAGCAATGGCACTCAGCAAAGAACTTGATTTTATCATTAAGCACTTCGGCAACAACGTACAGCCATGAACAAAATAAATGATACTGGGCTGGGACAGATAGGCCTTGCTGTCAGCTGATAATGAATTATATTTGGTAACTGTGAGCAATAAACATTTTTCTGCATGGAGAGTGTAGCAGTAATGCAAAAAGAAAGATACTATTAGTTATTAAAGGATTGGGCAGCTCTCTCTTAGTGAAAGAAATCATATGGTATAGCTCAGTATATAATTATCTGTCCTAACAATAAATGAGGAAGGAAATACTATTTTCAAAGCTCCTCTGATTTAGTGTGTGTGGGGATGGGGTGCATGTACATATGGGGAATGTTGTATATATGGAAAGGAAAGCGTGTATATATGAAGTAGAAGAAGAGGAAGGTCTTTCTACCAGATGCAGATAGTACATTCTACTTCTACAGATGTAGATTTGGATAGATACATACATTTCATTCCATCTCTTCCCCAGTGTACTTGGGGTGTCAAAGTGTACTTGTCCGTTTTTTGGGTTTTTTGTTGTTGTTTTGTTTTTTCAAATGCACTCATTTTTGAATGTGCATTTTTCAAGTCTGTGCATTTTTAACATGTTTTCTTGGTACTGATAGTACCAAGATAGCTCAGAAACGTACGATGTGTGACACAAAAATAACTGGATTAGTACCAAAAAATATTTATTGATAAATTATAACATTCTGAACATTGTCACCTTCTATATACTCCCCCTCCTGATCGCTACACTGCTCCATATGTATTTTCCATTGATTGAAACAGTGCTGGAAGTCTTCTTGCATGAAGCTCTTCAACAGGCTTGCCGTTTTTGTCTTCACTTCATCCATTGATGCAAAACGTGTTCCCTTCAGGTCACTTTTGATTTTCGGGAACAAGTAAAAATCACAGGGAGCTAAATTGGATGAATAAAGAGGATGATCAAGGACAGCAATGTTTTTTACACTCAAAAACTGCTTTACAGAAAAAGCATTGTGTGCAGGAGTACAATGTTGATTTGCTGTTCAATTTTTCCTCCCAACATTATGGTAGCAACATGTGTAGTGAGTGTAGTTCGAATACTGACCAGGCTATTCATAGGATATACCTAGCCGGTCAGCGGTTTGAGAGGGTGTGTAGGAGGAGATACAGTTCTATGATGTATGTCTAGCCAGCCTCCAGATGATTTTCAGTAAAGCCCTAAGCGCAATCCGGTTATTTCTGTGTGTCACCTTGTAAACATTTTAGATGACAGGTTGTGTTTGGGTCTACACTTGGTTCCAGGAAGGCCAATAAGATCATTTCCAGTCAAAACTGAAGTGAAACAAATTCCTCCTCCATCTGTGTTCACACATCTGGGCTTTCCTAAGCTCCTGCTTCCTGAGATAAGAGATGCTCCAAGCCTCCAGCGGAATGACAGCATCTGAAGCTGTCAAGATGCCCTGCACCATGAACCATACTGAGGAAAAAATGTAAGGTTTCTAATATCACAGAATCATAGAACTGTAGAGTTGGAAAGGGCCAAGAAGGCCGTTGGGACCAACGCCCTGCTCTTGCAGATCATCAGTTTACACCATCTCACTCAGATGACCGTCCACTTTCTATTTGAAATTCTCTAGTATGGGAGACCCCACAAATTCTCTAGGAAACTGGTTCCACTATCATATTACTCTGTGATTGAGGAAACTTTTCCTGATATCTACCTACACTCTGGTTTCAGTGAGAAGAGTGTTGGCCTTCCTCTTTGTGACAGCCTTTGAGGTACTTATAAAGCAATTTCATGTCCCGCTAAAGTCTTCTCTTTTCAAGACTGAACATACACAGTACTTTCAGTCTCTTCTCACAGGGCAGTATTTCCAAATCCTGGATCATTTTTGTTGCCCTCCTCTGGACCCTTTCTAATTTTTCTGCTTCTGTCTTAAATCTTGGTGCTCAGAACTGGACACAGTATTCTGGGTGAGGTCTGACTAGTGAGGAGTAGGGGTGAAATAAGACTTCCCATGATTTGGAAGAAAGACTTCTATTAATGCATCCCAAAATAACGCTTTCCCTTTTTGCAGCTGAATTGCATTGTTGGCTCAGATTTAACCTGTTGTCTACAATAACTCCAGGATCTCTTTCTTTTTCAGTTCTGTTGAGCCATGTTTTCCCCATCTTGTATCCATGCATTTGGTTTCTTTTTCCTAGATGGAGGATTTGGCACGTGTCCTTATTGGATTTCATTCTGTTGCTCTTAGCCCAGTGTTCAAGTTTATCAAGATTGTCCTGGATCTTCATTCTGTTTTCTAGGTGTTTGCTATTCCACCCAGTTTTGATTTGTCTGCAAATTTGATTATCTTTTCTTGTACTTCCTCATCTAAATCATTAGTAAAGATGTTGAAGAGCACTGGGCCGAGGTCTGAACCCTGGGACACCCCACTAGTTACCTTCCTCCAGTTTGAAAAGGTGCCATTGATGAGTACCTTGGTGTCCAATTTACATGTCCAAGCATGTTTTTGCTAATTTGCTTATCAGAATATCATAGGGCACTATGTCAAAAGTTTTCTTAAAGTCAAGGAAGATTGGAAGGTTATCCAGTCAGAAAAGGAGATTAAATTAGTCCGACATGATTTATTTTTGATAAATCCATGTTGGCTTTTATTAATCACTGCATTTTCTTCAAGGTGCTTGCAGACTGATTTTTAAGGAGTTTTCTCCAGAATTTTTCCATGGATTGATGTCAGACTAACTGGTCTTTAGTTCCCAAGCCCATCTTTTTTCCAATGATATCATTCTCCTTGGAAAAACTGGAAAGTTGCTTTTTGAAGGTTGTATCCTTGTTCTCTTTTTGATTGAGTGGTTGGTAATAGATGCCAATAACCATATCTTTCTCCTTTTAAAATAAGCCAGATGCTTTGAGTGGGGCTACTAATTTCCTCCTCTTGCATTTCTGTGCAGTTATATATGTCTCTTATACATAATGCAACTCCAGCTCCCTTTTTTCCTTCCTATTTTTCTTGAACAGGTTGTATCCATCCATTGTGGAGTTCCAGTCATGTGAGTCATCCCACCAAGTATCCGTTATTCCTATGAGATTATAATTGCCCTCATGTACTATGAGCTCAAGTTCATGTTGTTTGCTCCCCACACTCTGGGCATTGGTGTAGAGATATCAAAGCTCATTCTCAGCGCCCTGGTTTTCTTCCTGCTTTTTTGAGGAACTGATGTTAAGCCTTGCTTCAGTTTTTTATTCCTTTGAAACACAGAAGTCTTTGGCAGGTGATGGTATGCCATGCTCTATCCCCTCCCCCTCGTATCTTTCAGTTTAAAGCCCTCTTGATGAATGTTTTCAAATAGTGGCCAAACACATGCTTTCCATTCTTTGTGAGGTGCAGCCCATCATTTATTAATAGCCCATCTTCCAGGAACATTAGCTTGTGGTCCCAAAATCCAAATCTCTCCGTATTGCATCACTGTTGTAATCAGTCATTCATCTGAAGGATTTTTCTTTCCCTATAAGTTCCTCTTCCAAGTAGTGGTAGGCTTGGGGAGAAGACTATATGGGCCCTGCTTTTGATATTATCCCCTAGAACTTTGAAATCTGATGTTGTTTCATCAAAGCTTGTCCTGGCAGTGTTATTAGCTCTCACATGGATGAGAAGGAAAGGGTATTTGTCAGTGGGTTGTATGAGCTGTGTGAACTAATCTTTAACCTTGACTCCAGGGAGACAGCATACTTGGCAATTCTCTAGGTTGTTGCAACATACATATTTTTCCATCTCGCACAACAGGGAATATCCCACAACTTCTTCACAATTTCTTTCTCTTATTCTTTTCTTGTTGCAAAGTTTGGAATCTTTTTCCTTACTTGATTGACCTTTTGTCTCTTTTTCAGATGCACTCAGTGTGTCATGCAGTTCTTTCACAGTGGGGTGGATAAGGTGGATGTAGATCCAATAGTTTTCGCCTTCTCTGATCTCCCAGAATGGCCTTCTGTGGACACTGCAGAAATTAGGGAGTTAATCTTGCAGTTAAAATTGGAGAAAGCTGCTGGGCCAGATGCTATTCCACCAGATATGTTAAAATGCAATCTGAATTGATAGGCCTTGATTCTTGCTCCCCTGTTCATGATGATAGATGGAACAGGGAAAATACCATCTATCTAATTTTAGGCCAATAAGTTTATCAGTTGTGGGGAAAGTCTATGGGAAATATTTATTAAACATCTTGTCCCATGATTAATAAACAAAAAATCATTGGCCCAGGGCAAGCAGGGTTTGGACAAGGTGAATCCAAAATAGTCCCTCTCCCTGAACAGGTTATCATACAGGGTGACCCAGGTGGATTCAGTACCATAACCAGGTCTGAAGCTGGACTGAAATGGGTCTAGATAATCTGTTTCATCCAAGAGTGCTTGGAGTTGTCCTGCCACCACCTGCTCGAACACCTTGCCCAAAAACGGAATGTTGGCCACTGGTCTAAAATTGGCAGGCACATCTGGGTCCAGAGACACCTTCTTCAGGATAGGCTGGATCACCGCCTCCTTCAAGGGGGGCAGAGACCTGGCCCTCCCTCAGTGAGGCATTGATAACCTCCTGGACCCAGGGACCAATCCCATAACTGGCTTATTTAAGTAGCCAAGAGGGACAAGGGTCAAGAATACAAGTGGTTGGACATACCACTCCAAGAACTTTGTCCACCTCATCAGGCTGCGATAACTGAAACTCATCTAATAATAATGGACCAGATGGCACTCTGGACACCTCCTGCACTAGAACCATATCAACTGTGGAGTCCAGATCACAACAAATCTGAGAGATTTTTTCCTAAAAGTGCTGGGCAAAGTCATCACAGTGGGCTGATGAAGGTGCGACCACATCATTTCCTGGCCACAGTGTGTCAGGCCTCACACCACTCGAAAAAGCTCCACTGGATGGTACTGTGAGGAAGCAATGGAAGAGGAGAAGAACTGCCTCTTAGCTGCCCTCACCGCCACAGCATAGGCTCGATAATGAGCACGTGTGTTTGGTCAGATTCATCCTGAGATTTCCTCCACCTGAGCTCTAATCGCCTCCCAGCCTGGTTCATCACCCACAACCCAGGTGTTTACCATGCTGCTGAGCAGACTCTGCTAGGCGGGAAAGGATGCTTAGGAGCAATCATGTCAATTGCCCTGGTCATCTCCCTGTTCCACAAATTGACAAGGACATCAAATAGAGCACCAGCTTTATCCACTGGAAAATACCGGAAAATACCCCATAGCCCTCAGGAATCCATCTGGATCCATCCAGCTCTGGGGGCTGACGATCTTACTAGGGCCCACACCCTTCTGGAGGGAAAGATCAGGCCCAAGCTCAAACCTCACAAGGAAGTGGTCTGACCATGACAAAGGAGTTAGGACCAAATTTCGCACTTCCAGGCCACCTTATACAAAAACAGATGAGAAAAGCAAATTCTCAACTGGATGCCTTCTTTCTTTATTTAAAGGGAGCTTTTGGTTCAGCTAATAGGGATCTCTTAGGATTAAGCTGCAAAAGTTAGGAATAGATAAAGGACTCCTTCTACTTATAGGATTATATTCTGATACATTCTGCCAGGTCAGGTTGTCATGGAAAGGAGAAGTACCCAACAATTTCTAGCTAATAAAGGACAGAAACAAGGACGTATCCTAGCACCCACCTTGTTTAATCTGTTCATAAATGATCTAGCATCCCATCAAACTAGAGTGGAAGGACTTAGAGTCCTAGACTTAGGTTGTGTAGATAATGCAGATGATGCAGTAATTTTCTCCCAGATGTGCATAGGTTTGAATCATTTGATTAACAGCTGCACAGAATATTTGGATAAAAATAGGATACAACTAAATTATAGCAAATCCAAAGTAATGGTGTTTGCCAAACCATGGGGAAAAATTCCTGGAAATGTAAGGGGAACATTGTAGAATAGGTTAAGTAAATTAAATATTTGGGAATTAATTTCATTATAAGAACTTCTGGGTGAATCATTGGAAAGCTTCAGGTAATGCAGCCCAGCTTTCAGTCCAGTCCATTATAAGATTCTTTTTCAGTGGAGGTACAAGCTATGTGCAGACTGCACTTCAGGTTTTTAGGGCAAAAATAATACCCTAAGCATTATATGCCCCTCTATGGTTAAATGCACTGTGACTTTGTGTTTCTGTCCTGGGGAGCTGTTATGAGAACGGGTGCTTTCTCCTCTCTTCCCTAAAGAGTAACAACACAGCCCTACTCATAAATGGGAGTGTGCCACAAAGAAGAAAGAAAGTGTGTGCCGGGGGGCGGGGGGGGGGGGACACACACAACTAAGTGCACAGAAAGAAGAGAAAAGAAGGGGGGAGTGTTAGGGACTTCTCCCTTGATCTTTTCCACCAAACTTCTGTTTGCTTGCTGTGGTCTCTCGCTGCCTGGGAGTTTGGCTGCTTGCATCCTGGAAGCCCTAGACCAGCTGGGGCAGCTTGCTCTGCTCGGAGTTGGGAACCAGAATGAATCACCACATCCATACAACTGCTGCTAGCTGATCTGGCCACTCCCCTGAAGTTACTCAGCTAATCAACTAATCAGCTGATTTGGAACTTCCCTTCAGTTGTATCTTAGAGAACAAAAGACTGTTTGCTGGGCTAGTGCAGGTCCATCTCTCCTTTGCCTCTGCCTGTCTCAGCCTTCCTTTCCCTTCCAAGTTCTCCACCAAACTCCAGTTTGCTCTCCAGGTTGTTTGCTCCCTGGGAGCTTGGCTGCCTATATTCCAGAGACCCTAGACCAGCTGAGGCAGCTCACACTGCCCTGCTCTGCAATGATCAACTTCCACATGCCTCTTGAGGTGATGTAATGCCACATCTCTGAATTGGCTTTCAGGAGGCACACTTTCATATGGACTTCATTTATTTCCATCCTTTAGGGGTGGGGAGTGACCATAAATCAGAGGCAGGGCACATCTTTTGCATTCGCAAGGTCAGAGTCTCTGAAAAGTCATTGCCAAAGTTGTGCTAGATGAATAAATAGTCTGGTTTGGTATAAGATAGCTTCTTATGTTAAAATGGTTTACACCCAAACTGAGCCTTTGAATGTGAGACCTCTCTTTTTAGAAGTACATTATTATCATCCAGGTGCAATCAGAATGAGCACTGCTGTATGACATAGGATCCATCAGGAGACACAACACCAGGGTTAAATGCTACCTGGAGCATTATTCACTTGGAGCGCAAGGCCGTTCATCATCACAGGTTCATACCAGGAAATGCAGGCTAGCAGGGGTATTGTTGGCTTACTCCAGCAATGCAGATGGCCTTTTATAAATGAACTGTGCAACGAACATCCTGGGCCCATTCATCTTTGTTGGCACATGAGATACGACTCGCTAAATGTCACTTCCCTTAAAATATTATAGCAAAAGATTAACTGGGTACAGTAATTTATTAGCAGGTTTAGCATGAAATATGTCCTGTGTACAAGTCCACTATGTATGTGCTTGGGGGCTGGGAGCTCAGTAAGCCCTCATTTCACAAATAGGTGATCCAGTCATGGTCTCCATCTCATGTCAGCTTTGTCATTCATTCATTCATTCATTCATTCATTCATTCATTGAAAGCTTTTCTACCCCATCCACCACTAGCGCCTTGGGATGGCTTATAATAACAATTACATCTGGACAAAGTCCTACAGTTAACATACAACAAAAGATATCACCATTACTAATCAAAGGTAAATTTGGGAAGAAATTTAGTTTTGCATGAAACTTTGATTACTGTTGCTACCATTCTGGAGTAATCTGCTGCTGCTGCTGTTCTTGTTGCCGCTGTAGTTGTGAAAATGACAGCGACTCACAAGTCTGTGTCCTGAATGTGAGCTCACATGCTTTGACATATGATTTAATCATGAAATTCCAAATGGGCCATGGCAATATCAGTCAGATGTGACTTCTCCCACCCTACAGCATGGCTTTGAAGCCAGGCACTGAACACCCCACCTAAGAAAGTGCTCGCATAATGGGAGCTCCTGAAAGGATGTTGCAGATACCTGGCCCTTGTGTATTGTCTGCTGTTGATAAGTGTCCCCACAGATTTGTATATACAGTTATTACACTGATGGGACACAATTAAGGCCACCATCCTAGACACAATTATTTGTATGGTACCTATTTCTGAATAGACGTGTATAGCACTGCAAGTTATAATAATTAAATAACTATTGGCTAGATCAGTAATATAGTTCTCAGGTAGCTGCTTTTGAACTGGAAATGAGACACAATTCAGTGCAAGTCTATGTCTCAATCATTTGGATTTGCTCTTTGTGAATCTTCAGTAGGCACCTCTACTTTGGCACTTTACTCTGCCTTGCTCAGAGATCAGGCAGGTGTGTGCGTCAGTAGAGAACAGCAGCAAGGAGGAGGAGCAATGGGCATCTCCTGCCTACTTGATTCCCTTATCCATACAGTGGCTGTGAGGAATGGTGAAGTGAGCAGGTCCTGATATATTCTCCCAGCCTTAGTTAAAGCAGGCTCCCCACAGCACAGAGGCAGCTGCTATCAAGGGCAAAGTTCATGATCATTAACATGAATTGGAACTTTCACTCCATCCATCAACATGCATTCAAAGTGGGAGAGGAAATTCACACAGCTTAGGAGCACAAAATTCAAGAATTTAAGGGATAATTAATCTCCCCCATTGGCACCATGTTTCACAAGGACATGGGCACCACATTTTGGAGGGCGATTAAGGACCAGTTTGCCTGTGTATTGAAGTCACTTATTTTACCTCTGATCTATCCACCCAAAGAAAAGCAGGAGCATGTGAACTGACTCTACTGAAACACTATGGGGAGGAAGGCTTTCTGTGAAAGGAAGGGACCCTCCACAATAGATATAGTTCCAGGAAGAGGCAAGAAGAGATCTTCACTGAAGAAATATAGGTGAGCCAATTCCCACCCTGTATCTAATCCACCATTCTGGAAGAAAGTGTCAGGAGAGTGAGGATGCTTTGGATCTGACAGATCCAAAGGCACTCCCACTATACTCTGCAACAATGTTTTGAGCCCTATATTTCCAGCCAGAGAGTTTTCCACACGTCACTTGAAGGCTTCCAGTGTGGATATGTTGACCTAGTGGTGAAGCAGCACTTCCAACCAATCCAAAGAACTCTCATGCCTGGTCTCTAAGAACACCTAGTAATTTTAATAGACCTATTTTCATATATCATTCTTCTCTCACTCTCTTTTTAAACAAATACTTCAAAATTCTGCATATTCTACAAATCCCTTCATCCGCCAGGGATCCCCAGGCAGTGTGTACAACATTTAAAAAGTGAGCAAATCCAATATGAGAACTAATCAGCGACACATCACATCTATTTCTTCCAGTCTTCATTATGAATAAGAAAAGCTCAAAATTACTCATTCTTTAATTTCAGTAGAGCAAGGTAATATCCATGTACACAGGTTGCTTGGAAGTAAATTATTCCTGTGGAAATATGAAGGCTGGTAGTAGGGAACTCACAGACCAAATTCTATTTCTGAGAAACGTTTGGGGACTGCACTCCTCTGGTGTGTTGAGGCAGAAGGTAAAGGGATGAGGAGCAAAGGCAAACGTGAGAAATGCCAGGATACTGTAGCTCAAAGCACTTAATGTCAGTAGCTAAGCATTAGGAGAGACATTTCAGTCTTTTAGGATAGGGAAAAATCAGTGTTAAAGTCAGGGAGGTACCAAATAATTGGTGATGAGGTCATCTGAAGCATCCCAAAGGGCCAGGCTTGGCACCAGGGCTGAAGGTTCCCCACCCTTGTGTGGGCAAGTAAAAGCACTGTAACTTGAATTAAGATGCATCCTATTGGCATGCAAGATGGATCCGCTATTTCCTGGAAAGAATGCAGCCGTATGAAACTGATCTTCATTGAAGAAATCCCATCTGCAAAAGCCAGAGGAAGAGGACAAATGTTATGAAAATGTAATTAAAGTGGTAACAATATTTTAACTTTGGGGTGGGTTGTTGTTTGTTTGTTTGTTTTTTGGTAATACTTACTCCCCACACTCCCACCACCCAGAGTGCCCTTATAGCTCATCCCTCATTTGTGTGGTTATAGCTGTGTGTGTGTTAAAAATGATTACATGCTTTAAAATAGGGCTTTGTGTAGAAGACTGAACTCTTACAGGGATACCTAATTGATTCTGTGGTTATTTTCCCATGCAGCCTTTTTAAAGAGCTTCACATTTCATAAAAAGAAGAGTTTTTAAATGTTACTTCCTGGCAATTGAGCTAGTTGCTCATCAAACATTTTAATCTACCCCTTTCAATACCCTGCTTTATTCTAGCCACCACCCCATCCATGAGGAACTATAAAAAGGGTAAGCTATCCTGAGGTTTATATGCTGCCAAGGTAACAAATAAGGTAGATAAATGTAGGCAACAGCATAAATGGAAAGAAATGAAGTTATAAATTTTAACTTTAGAAACAGACTTTGTAATTAGGAATAATTTAGAAAGCCATACAAGATATTTAATCAGTATGCAAGCTAAAAGGTACTCATTATTTCCAGAAAGGTAATAGGAGGTGACTCAATGCAAGTCTTAAAACAAAAGCCGGTTTTCTAAAAATCACATTAGACTTATTAGTATCACTACTGCTGTTACCTCATATTTTTCTTTCCAAATAAGTGCCTGAAATGGATTTTCAACTATCAAGCACAGCAAGAAAAGTGGAAGTCAATTTAGTTTTCATTGTTGGCTTCATCTAATTAGAACTGCTGGAGAAGGGACCACTTTTTGTAGCAGACGATTTGTCATTGTGAGGACAAGCTTTCAATGTGCCCACCATGGAATATCTCTGGCATAGCAGGGTTCAGGTGTGACCACAGTTGCACATTGAATGTACTTTTTATTACTATATATACCAGCGTACACGGTGACTTGCATACAAGACAAGGTTGATATTCTGGGCTGTTTTCTGGGTTTGTCATATGTCAGGCTTAAAAGACAACTTGGTGAGGTGCAGCCCATCCTACGCTCTGTCAGGAACCTTTGTTTTCTTTTATTGTCTGGAGGGTGGACACTGGCTGCTCCAGTGCTCTCATTTTCTGCCTGTAACAGGGCTGCTAGTGCACAGCTGTTGCTTGGCCTCCAGTGTGGAGTCTCCTTGGTCCGTTGTTTGTGCAGCCTTTGTGATTCTGACTTTGGAGCTGCTGCCATGTCTGCACTAAAGGTGAGCAACATGGTTCCACTCATAAATGGGAGTGTGCTACAAGGAAGAAAAAGCATGCACATACACACATGGTGGTGGGGGCGGGGGGGGGGGGAGATGACGGTGAAATAAAGAAGAGAAACAGCTTGGGGGGAAATGTTCAGTACCTTCCCTGCTGAACTGCCCCACCAGACTCCTGGTCGCTCGCTCCCTGGGAGCTCGGCTGCTTATATCCCAGAGTCCCTAGACCAGCTGGGACAGCTTTGCTCTGCTCTTCTGGGAGTCAGGAAGCAGAATGAATCACCCCAGCCACACAACTACTGCTAGCTGATCAGGCCACTCCCCTTCAGTTAATCAGCAGCCAGCTAATCCGGAACTTCCCTTCAACTGTCTCTTAGAAAAATGAAAGACTTCAAGCTGGGCTAATACAAACCTGTCTCTGCTTTGCCTTGCCTCTGCCTGCTTCTGCTTCCTCTTCCACTACGACTCCTCCTTCGCCAAACTCCCATTTGCTTGCTCTGGTTGCTCGCTCCCTGGAAGTTTGGCTGTTTATATCCAAGAGGCCCTAGACCAGCTGTAGCAGCTTGCTCTGCTCTGCTCTGCTAGGAGTCAGGAACCAGAATCGCTGCCCAGGTTTCCAGATGAGGCACTTTCCCATTTAGTGCTAGTTCAGGGCTAGTGCTCTTGACAAAAGAGGTAAATGCATTTTCTGGCTGGACTGCTTCAGAATGTAGGGAGTAGCCCATGACTGAATGTTTCTCTATACAACAAAAGACAGTTAAAATCAATCCTTTCCCATAGGAAATGAGATGTCAGGGAGAAAAGTCTAGTTTGACTTTCCTTTCCCCATCCTCTACTTTCTGGGGTTTTCTTTATTAGTTTTGTTGGGGTGCATTCAGTCATCTTAGATCCTAGTTCACTCTGAAATAGTTCATCTCCTTTCATTGTGGCTTGCGAGAATCAGGGTTGAATCAGGGTTTGATGTATATGAGCTTCACAGGAAAGGGTACATCTTAGTGTTCTCAACAGCAAAAGCAACCCCATCTCTGCTGTGCTTCTTATAAAATCGCTTTGCAACTGAATAATTTACCTCACTGTGGTAATCTTGATTCAGTGCATCCATTAAGTATATTATTTTTATTCATAAATTCAAACAGTACTGTGAAAATCTAGGATCTATAAGTGAGCCTCCCTCACCGCAAAAATGCAAATGCTTCCCTTTCAAAGGGACATCAAGAGAGCTTCAAAGCCATGTAAGGAGACGTGACCTTCTGCATCCAAAGCATGTACTCTGCCCTGAGCTACAAGCCACCAGATTAGCAAAGGTGTTGACTATGTGCAGTCTCAGCCCTTGCTGTTCTTCTAATGTACACAGTGGATGAGCAGAAGTGATTGCTTAATAAGCATTAGTGTCCATGTAATCATGTTGTATAACTTGGCATACCTTGGCTCAATCATCAGCTCAAACAGAGACTGCAGCCAAGAAATTAGAAAAAAAGGACAAGACTTGGAATGGTAGCAATGAAGGGACTAGAACAGATTGTCAAGTGTAAGGATCTTTCACTAGAAACCTAATCCAAGATGATCCACACAATTGTATTCCTTATCACTGCTGAAGGATTTGAGGGGCCTGCACCTGGCACATTTTATCCAATTAAGCACAACAAGGCACAAAACTGTATTTTTTTCATGAGAATACAGTTTGATCACACTGAAGTGGCAATTGACCCAGAAGTGCCTGGCAGAGTCCCCTTTTTATATCCCTGCTGACCAGGTAGTGACAACAACTGCCTATTGGGTTGAAATTCCTGCTGTGAGTGCTGATTGGCACACTTGAATGCAGGTAGTTCTTGTGCTAACCTGGGAGGCTATGGGAGCCAGGTATGTCCTACACAGGTATGTCCTTCCTGTGCTTACCTGGGAGGCTATGGGAGCCAGGTATGTCCTACATAGTGTATAGGTGCTCAGTTGGAAAGTGAAGAAAGCTGACAGGAAGAAAATGGATGCTTGCAAAGTATGGTGCTGTGGGAGAGGTTTGTGAACAGAAAAATAAACAAGTGGCTCCTAGCAAGTCAAGCCAGAACTTGCCCTGGAAGCAAAAATGACAACACTGTCATGCTGCCACATAGAAACAGAACAAGTCAGGAGGGGCCTCTTGGGCCATCTAGTCTGACCAACGGCTCCAGCCGGCTGCACTCATGTAATATCCAGCATGCGGGTTTCCATTCTTTCCTTGAACACCCTCTCTGATGGGGCCTCCACCACCTCTCATGGAAGACCATTCCATATCCTAGGGATCGTAATGGCCAGGAAGAACAGTCCTGACATCCAACCTGATACCCAGTTCCTTGAGCTTTGCCCCATTGGATCATGTCCTTCCTTCCACCACACGGGAGAGCAGGTCACTACCCTCTACCTTGTGACTCCCCCTCACATACATTTTTAAAAGGCTTTCTTCCCATGGGTAAGCATGGCAAAGTAAACAAGGGCTGATTGTTAAGATGCACTACCATACCCACCTTGAGTGCCATTTTTTGATAGAAAGGCAGGGTATAAATCTAATAATTTGAGGCTGCAGCAAAGGACAGCATATAAATGTTTTAATTAAATTAAAATTAAATTGAAATAATATCAAAGTGGTTAGCCCGGATCACTATACTTTGAATGATGCAACAATTGTGTTCAACATATCACTTGGGTCTGGATAAAAGCAGGAATATGTTGAACACACTGTCACATACTGCTTTTTTATGCAATTGTCAATTGATTTGGGGGCATGGATGTATTTTGATTTATTGTTTAATGGGTGAATTTATGTGTGTTCGCCTTGTTATTAATTCTTTATGACATTCTTCTGTCTTCTGCTATGTTGGATTGTTTCTGTTGTAGATTTTTAGGCTGATACTATTTTATCAGTTTGCCATTATCTCAATTGAGCATTATATGAGAAGCTGTAATATCACTAAAATTGACATCGATACTTGTGTAGAAACGATTACATAAAACACCACTCTACTCATATCCATCGAGTAGTGGCCATAGATGAGAATGTTCTTCTCCCGTCTTCATCAAAACGAATGCAAGCAGACATTCTAAAGAGCACTATGATGCGGTAAGAACCTGCATCTACACCTGTACGCAAGAGAAGCTAGAGATGTATGAAAAGATTCAGTTCAGTTCATTTTTATCAGGTTTTACCCAATTCATGCCTTCCCAGTCAAACATGAAGTTGCATGTGATATGTAGTTGAAATCCATACATTCCCAAGGTTGCAATGCAATTCATGGACAATTTAATCAATGGGAGAAGAATGCATACATTTCTAAGACAAACTCAGTTTGTACATACCAATGAAAACATACAGATTTTCATGCAAAAAGGAAACAAAGCCAAAACTCGTGATCTGTTGGAATGAACTTTGAGACCCAATCCAGGGAGCTTCAGGGAACTAAATTTTTGCTGATTCACACATTCCTGCTAGAAACTCATTTCTGTCAGGAGCTGCTGGAACTGCACAGTTACCCTGCATGAACTACTGGACTGCAAATAAGAACTTCTCAATGAAGAACTTTCAAGTTTTAGATTGACTCTGCCTACCTGGATCACCCACTGGATCCTCATGGTCAGAAAAAATGGTTTCTTGTTTCCTTTATTTGAGGAACAAAGTCTTGCCGAATTATAATGTGTCCCTGTATCCTTCATTCTTAACTCTTGTCTCTGTCCTTAGTCCCACCTCTGTTTCTCCCTTGGACTTGACCTGCTGTTCTCAACTCTACTTCTTTGCTTGGTTCTTCCCATTTGGTCCTAGCTTACCTCATGCTTGCTTACTTAACAGTTTCTGCCTAGAAATCACCCTTGGCTGAACTGAGCCAACAATATTTATAACGTTTGCTAGTATTCCAGTAATGCAGAAGTATATTCTTAAGTTTTAGTTGATTAATTTGTGTATTACAAGAAGTTGTCACTTTAGTGAAATAGTACAGGGCCAAACCTTTTGATAAATAAAAGAAAAAATGATATGCATGTATCTGGAATTACCCATAATTTTAACTGTAAGCAGATCTTTGCCATTCAGTCCTTTGATCAAGATAATCCTCATTACTTGCATGAACAGTAATTGTCTGTCTTAGAGTGGGAATAGCATTAATTTCATTCACAGTTCTTAATGGTAAATCCTAAAACTAAATACATTAAGTGATAGGATTTTTTTTTAAAGGAGGCAGTCTTCCATCATAAATGAATTACAAGCTGTCTGCAGGGACACTATTTTGATTGAAAAGACCACATCTCTGTCTTAATTATGCATAGAAGATGGTAGCAGGAATTTAATGTTTATAGTAGCTTAACATTATATTTGGTGATTAAGCTACCATGCAATCAAGTCAAATCCATCTTATTAGTACCCATTAACAAGAAAATATGAACGGGAAGATCTATAATATAGTCAACAATGTGGTTGTAACAAAGAGTATTTGTCAACCCCGCCCATCATTCTTCAGGTCCACATTTCTTTTTATCCTTGCATCTACATTGTCTAGCAAGCTACTGAGTGAGATAAAACTTGGGACTATAAATGTATCAGTTGCTCTTTCTCCTGCACTGGGATTTTCTAAATCTCAGCTAGGGGTGTGTGAGGAATCTGTTTCTGAGGCAGGAATACATTGGATTCCCTGGGCTTGGCTCCTGGGCTTGGATTCCCTGGACTCTGGTCTGCTGTATCTCAACTGTGATCCTGAATCCTTGGTGAGCATTTAGGGACTGAGCCCTGTGTGACTGCACAAGATTCAAACCCAGGATTTTAGAAGTAAAGCCTGGATGAATAGATCAAACTGTTTCGGATTCCTCCACATTTGATTTTCTGTTTCTTTCACTCCTGTCTATGAAGGAATTTTAATTTTAATTCTGCATGCTTCTATTAAAATGGAAGTGCACAGAAATCCCCACCTATTTGTAATTGTGAGAGTTCTCACCTGTGCCACCACTAAAGAGTCACTGCTATAGAAAACTCATCACAATGACATGTCACGCATCTTACTTTGGGGCATTTTATTTTAGAGTTTTGGGTGGAGATCTAGTCTCCATGTGGCCATGAAGCTCCCTGGGTAACTTTCACTGGGTGACACTCTCAGCCCAATCTATCTCACTGGGTTCTTGTTGTGGGAATAAAAATGGAGTTACATAAGCTGTCTTGAGTTCCCAACAAGAGGAAAAAAGGCAGGCTATAAATGCAGTGGGAGGAGGGGGAGGGGGAGAAGTACTGGGGGGATGAGGAGTAAGCAAGAATGGGGAGGAAGGATTCTGTTTCATGGGTACACATGCAGTTGCTGTGATGTCTCATGACATTAGTATTAGTAAACATTCAAAGAAGCTATGATTGCACAGTACCCATGGAAGCGAGGAACCAACTATATATGCAATGCTGGCACCAATTATAGCAGCCTTCCCCAGCCTGGTGCTTGCCAGATGCATTGCACTTCAACTCCCGTCATCATCAGCCTGCACAGCCAATGGCCAGGTATTCTGGGAACCATAGTCCAAAACATTTGGAAGTCTGCACACTGGAAAAATCCACACTGCAAGGAAGGGGCATGGTGATCAGGCTTCCTGAAGTACAAATTCTTTCCATGGATGTTCTTCTGCCCATACAAATGGCTTTACGGCAAGTGCCTTTCACTCTATCTCCCAACCAAGTCGAGTTTATATTGGTTGAATGGCATCCACACTACAGGATTACACAACAGCTATTTTCGCCTGATGGAAAACTTCTTGTTTTGATGGAATTACTGCTGCTCTGAAGTAGATATGAAACACTTTCTACTTGTGGAGCCAGAAGTTTAATTCAACGCTTCTAAGCTGCCAGTAGGAGTGAAGGAAAAGCATTTCTTCATGTGACTTTCCTTTTCTGCTGAAGAGGGATGTGAAAGTGGTCTCCCTCCTTCAGCTTTGCAGTGCCAATAAGCCCCAAAGAAGCCTAACTTGTACAAAGCCAAGCCTGAAAGAACAGCAGCTTTCCATATCTAAGCTTACTTTACTCCTGCTGCAAGCTGATAGTGTCGAACGGTGCGTGAGATGCCATTTCTTCAACAAATAATCTCATTCATGAAAACCACTTATTTCTGAACGTGTATTTTAAAGTGCAGTTGTCTTTGATGACAGAAGTTTACGAACTTCTAATTTAGTACAGTTCATTTGTATGCAGCATTTTCACATGGGCTGTCAACAGCCATGCTTTATGCTTTGTTCTACATGTTCATTAGAGAGTTGATAGAGAATATGGAAGCCGCTACAACCTCCTCTATAGCAGAGTCCACAGTAGATTCCAGGGAAGGGTTCAACATTCAATGCGATGCTTTGTCTCAAGGGTGGCATTGAGGGTGGGCAAGTCTGGGAACCAGGTAAGGGCCCACACTTCAACAAAACACCCTGAACCTGTCCCTTCTCATTGCCCCTGCAAGCTGCTTGTTTACCGTCCTTTCACTCCAGGCCAGACAACAGAGGTGATGTAAAGGAAGAAAGGAAGATGAATGCCACTGTCTATTGGTTCACTGCCTGTCCCCCTGGAAGACCTGATGGTGATCTGATAGTGATGGTGATGATGATGACACTAGTGGCATTCAGGATGCAACTGGAAGTTATCTGAGAGGGATGCTTTAACTTGGAGTCCTTCACTGAGCAGTGGGTTGGACCCACTCTACAATTCTGTGAGAAACTGGCAATCATTCAGATAAAAAGGTAGACTCTGTGCTGGAGGGCAGCACTGAGAGCATCCTAACCAAGGGTCCTTGGAACCTTGGAGGTGGCAGTTGTTACTCCAGAAAACCCAAGGTTCACTCAATGATGCTCTACTCTTTAAAAGTTTTCAAGCAGCAGGGCTAGGAAAGACCACAGCCTAAAACCCTGGAAAGCTGCTGAAAGGCAGATGAGACACTTCTGGACTACATAGACCAGCAGCCTTTCTCAACATAAGGTAAAGTGCTCTTTTTTCTGTTTCAGATCCATGCAGCTATGTAGGAGACTGGCTTGGAACTCAAAAGCTTTGGGCCATTTTCAAATTCAGCTTACTTCTCACTCAGTGGAACACAACTCACTTTTCTCAGCTGCCCACCATATTTAAAAATTTTCCCACTTCCCAGTTAAGCATCACCATCTGGGAGAATTTTAAAAATCAGCTAAGAAGTGCAAACGCTTCCCAGTCTCAAGTACTACTCTTGCTATCGCTGTGACTGTTCTTGGCAATGTGCTGAGCACACTGAGAGCACTGCCACAGAGAGAACCTATTGTGGATTGTTGGCAGTGCACGAAGCCCCGTCATAGAAGTGCCATGGCCTCTTACCCAGAGGACAAGTCTTCCATCTGCCTCTGCAGGGAAGCTTGAATGCTGAGCCCCTGATCTGTCCCCAGACGGGAGCGATCAGCAGCACAGAGTAGCTAGGACCATGGACGGGGAGGTGTCGGCCAGCCCATCACTAAAGATGCATGTCAGTGAGGGTGTAGGGCCCTACCTTCCGTCCACTGCTTCTGCAGATGTTGCAGGTACCTGCCCCACTAAATGTGTTCAGCGATCTATGCCTGCACCTAGGCCTATCTTCTATATCTATCTATCATCTCACACATTACACTTTGCTCAGATAAATTCATCCATCTCTGAGGAGGAGGCAGAAGGGCAAATGGGGACAGAGGACTTGGCAGTTTCAAGGCCACCTAGTGACTGGTGAAGCAAGTGGATCAGCTGCAACGCCCTGGCATTCCTGTTATCCAGCCCTCATGCAGCGGGAGCCGCTCTGGGGATGGAATTAGAGTCTTTTTAGAAAGGGAGGGAAGGGGGAAATCTCAGTTTGAATTCAACTTTACCTGGGCAGAGGCTTCTCCCACATCCCACGGAGTATGCTGCTCTGATTTATACTGTTCCGTAACCTGTTTACTTTTTTGAAAAAGAACTGTGCTTCACAAGTTTTATCTGAGTCTGCTGGAGAGGACCTGCTCATGGCAATATACATTGAGACATGTGCATAGTTGCCATGGAAGTCATGAAGAAAGAGCAGCAGAAAATTCTCTGTGTGTGTTTGTGTGTGTATTAATTAATGCACCCCTCCACTGAGACCATGGCTATATAGTAATTATTCCATCATTTCCTCCTTCTTCCTTCCCTCTTCTTCTAAATTTCCACTCTTTCAGAAATACCACCTTCCAGAAAGAATGGTGGTATTCCAGAAAATTGCACTGAGTCATCTGAAGCTTTAATACCCTTCCCTTTTTTTAATACATGCTCGATAAACAAGCTCTATATATCATTAAAATCAATTTTATTTGTCAACTCTTTTCACAATTCCACTTAATTCCATTGACTTATCATTAACAGCTATATTCCAAATTTCTTTATACCTTTCAGTTAACTGGAAATCCCACTTCTCCTTCCAGTTCTTTGCTACTAGCAGTCTTGCTGCTGTACTCAAATTTGTTATTAATTTCTTAGTGTACCATTTTCATTTCTTTTCATAAAATATTAATAATGATGCTATGTTGAGATTCGCTTCAATTTCAAGTTCAATATCATGCTAATTTCCTTAAAACCATTATCTTAATATTTTCACAATCCCACCACATATGGAAATAGGTACCCACTTTTTGCCCACATCTCCAAAATCAATTGGAATATTCATTATCCTACCACTTTCTACCTACCTAAATTTCATGAGAGGATTTATGTCGCATTCCTGACCCTTGCTGTTTCCCAAAGGGACAACCCGGAAGGACGATCCTCTTTGCTGTTACTCCATTGGCTACAGTGGCCCACGTCTCATGTCAGTCTCAGTAAACACGAACAAAGCAGTAGTCTCTTCTAGGTTCCTTCAAAGCGAGAGCAGCCTGACAAGGTCACACGAGGGTCCTGGCTATAGGCAAGCGACCACTGATGTTCTGCCAGGTTTTACAGTGGAAGCAGTGGAAGGCACACTGGGAAGCTCCCATTCTAAACTGACTTGGCAAAGCAACAATAATTGGTACATTAAAGTATGTACTAAGGAAATAAATATTGGACATTCTGTTGGATATATGAATGGATGAATCTTCTGACTGGTTTGTCTCAGATTCTCATTTTTCCAATCTTAAATTTAGCTCTTTCCAAACTTTGAAAGCTCTTTTTAGCATCCCCAAGGAAACTCAAAAGCATTTCTGTGCATGTTTCTTCTCATGTATGAATTTCTATGCTCGGTTAGTCTAACATACACATGTTAACATGGAATATTCCTAATATTATGCAACTTTGAACATTGTTGCCCCTAATATATGCATTTTTGTCATTTTTGATTGGAGATCTTGATTGCAAACTCCAGAGAATTGTGAATCTTGAAAGATAACTGAATTTCAGTTTACACACTGGTTTGAAAGTGTAAAAAATTGGTAAAAGCATAATGAAATATAAATGCATTTCTCCCCAGTCCCTACTTAGCTGGTTCTTTTTCAGAAGAAAGAAGCATCAGATCTTGAGAACTCTGTTATTACATACCCAGACACAGTTTTATTAAGATGAATGGCCTCTTCCCCTGCTATCATATGCTCAGCATGCAGAAAAGCTATATTTTTTGCTCTCATTCCTCTTACTTCTCAGGTGTATGGTTTTATAATGGATTTAGCATATCTGAACAACATGTTATAAAAAATTAAAGTAACAATCTGACTACCAAATGCAAGAAGGAACAAATTTCACAATACATCCTTTAAACACTTTTAAAAATCAGGCAGTGGGTTGGATCTGGACTAGTTGCATTTACAGTGGAACCACTACTGATTTGTCAATGGATTCCATTGAAAAGTCAGTAATAACTAACTTAGGACTCCTTGATTTCAGTAGGCCTATCCTTTGTATCAACAAGACAAGTACTAACAAACTTAAATCCTATGTATTTCAATTGAGAGCCAGTGTGGTGCAGTGGTTAAGAGCATGGGACTGGGAATCAGACGACCTGGGTTCTAGTCCCCACTCAGCCATGGAGCCAACTGGGTGACTTTGGGCCAGTCACAGACTCTCAGCCCAACCTACCTCACAGGGTGGTTGTTGTGGGGAGAAGATGGAGGAGGAGAATGATGTAAGCTGCCTTGAGCCCTTTGCAGGAAAAAGGCAGGATATAAATTGGAAAAAAAAAATTGGTCTGAATCCAACCCACTTGGCATAACCTCCAGGACAAAGTTGCATCGAATCATAGAATAGTAGAGTTAGAAACGGCCAGAAGGCCATCAGGTCCAACCTCCTGCTCAATGTAGGACACCAAGTTAAACTAGACATTTGCCGGTGGATCAGTGGAGTTTGGGGGCAGTGGAGTCTGGACACAAATGTCTCTTGGTTGTTCTATTCATTATGGACAGTCAGACACATTCAAACTTCAATTAACATTGCACTATTTTTCATGTGGATATGCCATTCAAACATCTACTAAGTGAGCAGTATTCTGATTAGAACCACTTAAAGTGGAAAATGTAGCAGTGGAAGGAAACTGAAAAAATTGGTGAGATATTGTAATGCTTTCCACACCCACTGAGGCATTTCTGTCAATCTTTCTAGACTGCCTTTCCCCCTCAGCTGGTCTCTGAAACTAAAGTCTTATATTTGCCTTTTAATATGTAGCTCCACATTAAGGTCCATTAGTAAAGAACTAATAACAGGAGTATTATACCAAATGACAGTAATTTATACTGCAATCCCCACTGTATAAACCATAGAACAACCATCCGGTAAAATAAATTTTCACTGTCTTATCATTGCTGTATGACAAAATTTTCACACTGACATGAACTGACAGCAGCAGAACAAGCAGCAGATTAAAATCTTCATGTTGTTATTACACACTGTACCTGACGAACAGCTGCCATTTTAATGTCTGATGCAAAAATAGTATATCTTGCATAGAGCCCGGACAGCAAGGTCAGGAACACTAAAAATTATCAACCAAAACACTCAGAAGGCATTAGACATCTTGTATATACTGTAGCTATGCAATGAGATTTCCATGTACTTTTTAATGACAATTATATTGGGGAGGAAATAGAATCTATGCACCCTCTGATTACCATTGATTACTAGCAGCATCTGATCAGAAACATGAGTGGAGAAGGTGTATGCCACATTCTAACACTTTTCTATGGTAGGAATCCATTTGTTATACATTGTGGGTAGGGTGGGGGGGACTGGTCTATTCCTGGTATATACATGTGAATCCACCTGGTCAGGAAGAAGTGTAGAAGAGCACCTTGTTCCATTTGAACTTTCCTTGAACAACAGGGCTGGTGGATTAATGGCCCATATTGTTGCTTCTTCTTCAGTCTTGATTTCTGTTTTCCTCCTTGGTACTTCCCCAAGTCCTGATTTGCCCCATGACTGCTGGTTCGTGGCTCACCTCAGGCTGCCGTCAGTAGCCCAGCAACAACAAAATATGACTTTGGTTTGCATATGTGGCCCTTTCACCAGCTTTTCCCATTTAGTAAGAGAACAACACCCGCTTAGATGTTTAATCCTTTAACTTCTATCATCCCAGGCGGCAGGGCCAATAGGCACCCAATGGTCCCTTCTGGAAGGCAGCAGACTACTCAGCAGAGCTGTCTCAGTTGCACCCCAATCAAACAAACATTTCACGACATCCAATATCCTGCTTATTGACAACTGCATCTGACCAATAGGGTGAAAGAGGAAAAGCAGGTAAGAGCGCCAAGCCAAGAGACAGCTGCTTGGTAGAAAGGATCAAATAAGAAGTGAGGGGAAAGACTTCTACCTGAGGCCTTGGAGACAATTGGTCTGTGAAGCCAGTTCTGGACAAATGGCCTGCAATGAGAGCTTTCTATATTCCTTTGAAAGGACACGTAAAGGGGGATGAATATTCATTCTGCCCTCAAGTACATACTTTTCAATATTAAGTCAAAAAGTACCTTATATCAGCATCCAGCCCATTCTTGAACAAACGAGAATTTCCAGCTGTTTACAGAAACATATTTTATAGTGGCTGGGTTCAGACAACCCAATGAGCAACCCTGCATGGCTACCATGGATTGACATGATCCACCTGACAGATAAGCAAGTGGTTTCTTCTTTATCATGGTTTCCATCCTCCCCACTCAGTTCCCCCAGTCTTGGCATGTATCCCATCAGCCACTGTGTGTGAAGTTCAATACCAAGATGCATCCCTTCCTGCCTATATCACCTGCCTCTTCTTCATTGATCCACTTCCATAGAAGCTGGATGACTGGAGTGGCTCCTGCAGTTGCCATTCTTTCCAAAGGACTCTGTGGTAGCTGGATACCAGGTCTGTGGAAACCAAGATCCTGGACTGAGACAACATGCCATATCATGGTGGTATACAGAAACCATAGAACAAGCCATCAAGCCTTATCTTGGTTTCTAAAGACCAAACATTCTACAAATAGGTTTGGACAACACAACCTACTGTTGAAACTGTACTGAATACCTTACAGCAGTATTCATCTGACCACTGTTTGTTTACTGTCACCGAGAAAGGTGTTATTACTGTTGATAAAAAAACAAGATTTATTATTATTATTATTATTATTATTATTATTATTATTATTATTATTAACATTTCTATGCCGCCCCTTGCTGAAGCCTCGGGGTGGCTTACAACACAATAAGATACATTCAAATGCAATAGAACATAATAAATTACCACTAAATACAAAAATACAAAAAATACACTGAGATACAAACATAATAATATAAAATTAAAATTAACAGTATAAAATAAGTAAATAAAGAATATAGGAGGAGAAAAGAGAAGGAAGAAGAAGTTGTCCTGGCCAGATCATATATTTTAACAATTAAAATGATGTTTAAATAAAAAGGTCTTTACCTGGTGCCGGAAAACCAGTAACGACGGTGCCAGGCGGACCTCTTTGGGGAGT